>NC_134407.1:197600250-197902069 GCF_038048845.1 Mixophyes fleayi | reverse complement strand
CAGCATAACAGAGGGAAGGTATAATATAATGCGCACGGATCATTCTAGTCCATTATTAACTTTCTAGTCACCTGCTTTGTACATTTCTTTTACAGCTAATGAACTTTGAAGCAACGCCATAAGAAATCAACAAGAGCTTGGTATCTGTCTACTGAACTTAAATATAGAGATCAAAGGAAATATGTTATTATAAATGCCATGGATATCCGTTTATTTATCAATAAAGAAGTTGCAATGACAATGCCTATTTTTAATAACCAGTCAGGCTGTGTGGTTTCATGAAGAAAGAGTTAACAGTGAAATAGGGCACACATGTAGTTAATAAAATAGCGTTAGGTATTTCAAGGGCAAGAGAGAAATTCTGTGATCTTAGTTAATTGGGTCTTTTGGAGGATTGGGGGGGGGGGGGGGGTGGGGGTCATTGTAAGATCGGCTGTAAATATGTGTGAGGCTGCTAATATCTGGATATTACTGGGTGCATATAATGTAATGTCGCCTGAAGCATGAGGTTCACCCAACATCCTCCATATTGATTCAGCCTAGCAGTTGTGCGACTGCTGGAGAAGAACATCTTCCCTTATTGACACTGAATGGTGGCTTACAATGAGCAGCCATGTTTGCACAACATAAGGCAGCAAGACAGTGTCTAAAGTCACCTTATGGGGCACTCAGAGAGCATCCTGCATTTAAGGGGTGCCTCCCTGGCAGTGGTTGACAGACAACTGTAATTCTGCTGCAGAGCTGATCTATATTTAGACAGGGATAAGACTCAGCGCGGTGCTCTCTGCTTCTCCTCCTCCATATTCCATTTGGCTTATATCCAGGGCACAAGACAAAGAATACGGAAATACAGCGGAATAACTCCACCAAACGGGGTAATATAAAATACTGTTAGTAGGAGGATGGATTCCAGGTGAATTAGGGGTAGGATATGAATTAACCCGACTTAATAGCGACTGTCGGAATAGGATCCAATGCAAATAAATACACAAGGTGGTCATAAAAAGTCTCAGATGAAGAAACTAAGACGAGCATAAAAATGTAGATAAAATAAGAATTTGGAATGTGGAGCGTAAAATGAATTGTGAAGGGAAACAGATCGAGAGAGAAGCAATAGACTGATAATTCCTTATATGGAATGGAAGCAGAGCTAGCACAGTGGGAGGTGTATTACTATATCCAAAATGCATAAAGTCCTCCAGTCTCAGTATATAACATGCACAGCTCTGTCAATTTACTATGGAGAGTATATTTGGGGATACGTGCCCCTATTATATCATCGCCCAATTGTATTTTAGGATTTCCCAGTGAAAAACGTAAATGATGTCTTATTTGGGCAAACATCTTGTACTTGTTTGATCGATTCATCGACAGTAAACCAATGAATAGATCCAGTATTAAAGAAATCCATGTATATCCGATTATTCACTCAATTCCTATTTATAACTTGCTGTGCTATGCGAAAAGAATTTGTACTTTTGACATTCTGCAGAAGGTGAGCAACAATCTACCAGTGCAGTAATTATTTCCAAGGAAGAAGGAGGGAACAGTTTAGTTATATTATTTTTGAGAACAATACCTTTAGGATGGCATCATGGCACATCCCTGAGCAAACAACATGCTACATGTTTTTTACTCCGCTTGATAAACTGGTTCTGTTATACACACATTAAAAGGGACACAGGAATGACTATATACATATTCATCAGGAGGCAGGGAGGAAGATCAATTGGTTTGTGAATCTGGCAATCTGGGTACTTTTTCAAAGGTAAATCTAAAAAGGTGTTGGCCATCATAGGCAATGTTATGAACGATGATAGGGATTTAATTCCCACAGCTGGTTAACTATAAACTAGACTGTATGATCGTTTGAATTAATAGCCCAAAGTGTCCCTAATATCGGCCAACTCCCCCCTTACTTGCACATTACAGGTCCAGCTAAACTAAAAAATCATACAGAGACCTCGATCTAACCCTGAACTCTACATTAGTTGGCCATACAAATACATTTCAAACCACAATTTAAAAAAGCAATTAGTCGCCTGTTAATTCGCCTGATTAAAAATAACGCGCATTGAGGTTCAGTTTGAGAACAGCTGGGTATTTCAATTTAAACTGATTTATTCGGATTTAATTGGCTTTTTTTATTTTATTTTACCCACTTCTTTGACTAAAGGTAGTTATACTGGGCAAACACGGCCCGATCCTCCCCCACACATAACACCAGTATCTTTCTGCTCAGACTTTACTCACTATAATCTCGGATTTATGTTACATGCTAACGCCCCAGAGCTGCACCCACTCAAATCCTTGTTTGTGTGACCTCTGCTGTATTTTAGCGTTTTCAGTGATTACGCCCTTCCTCCCAATTTATAGCACTTCCATAGTTCGCTTCCTAAATATGTGTTACTGTAATAAATCAATTCGTAAAAGAAGCGAGCTATGAAGGATGCTGCTGAGGAGAGATGCTACTGAGAAGCTACCGAGAGGCTACTGAGAAGGGGATGATACTAAGTAGAGGTGCTACTGAGACTAGATGCAGCTGAGAAAAGATGCTACTGACAAGGGTTGTTACTGAGATGCTTTTGAGCAGAGATGCTACTGAGAACAGACACTACCGAGAGATACTACTGACAAGGATTGCTACTGAGCAGAGATGCTACTGAGAACAGACACTACCGAGAGATACTACTGACAAGGATTGCTACTGAGCAGAGATGCTACTGAGAACAGACACTACCGAGAGATACTACTGAAAAGGATTGCTACTGATAGATGCTATTGAGCAGAAATGCTACTGAGAATAGATGCTACTGACAAGGATTGCTACTGAGCAGAGATGCAAATGAGAATAGATGCTACTGACAAGGATTGCTACTGAGAGATGCTATTGAGCAGAAATGCTACTGAGAATAGATGCTACTGACAAGGATTTTGCTACTGAGCAGAGATGCTACTGAGAATAGATACTACTAACAAGCATTGCTACTGATAGATGCTATTGAGCAGATATGTTACTGAGAATAGATGCTACTGACAAGGTTTGCTACTGAGCAGAGATGCGACTGAGAATAGATACTACTAACAAGCATTGCTACTCATAGATGCTATTGAGCAGAGATGCTACTGAGAATAGATGCTACTGACAAGGTTTGCTACTGAGCAGAGATGCGACAGACAATAGATACTACTAACAAGCATTGCTACTGATAGATGCTATTGAGCAGAGATGCTACTGAGAATAGATGCCACTGACAATGACTGCTACTGAGAGATGCTACTGAGAATAGATGCAACTGAGAAGAGACACAACTGAAGAACTGTTAGTAAATTTCCAGCAAGACATACTCCACACGTGTACTATGTATTATAGGGAGAGAAGTGAGAACTGGGCAGGTGGGATACAGTTAACAGCAATTGATGGGTGTGTAGAATGAGGACTACGCAAATCTGATACGTTCACAAATGGGAATTATACCATTCGGGCTATGTTAACAAAAGCTCTTCCTTCATTCAATACACACGTGTTCCAAGTTGTTAGAACACCTTATAAGTACTTGGTATGAGTAGTCTTTGCCTTTTAGTGGCTTATGTGCTCACTTGTATTTTGGAGACCTATTCAGATCCATACAGCAGTGGTTAGCAAATAATAAAAAAAAATAGTGACTTGAAGGCTGTGGAGTGAGCCACCATGAGGCAGGAAGCCCCCTCCCTCCTTCCCCCAGGGCTATTTCAGGGTTAAACTGCTTCTTGAGAGTTGTGGTTTCCGGAAAGCTCTCTGAAATACCACAGCAACTGTTTATCAGCCTAGTCTGTATTCGAGTAAGAAATTGCATGGGTATTAGACGTTTGTGTCGTGCATGGATAATAAAGATAACACATGATACCAGATTAGATATAATCAGACAGATGTTTTCACATACATCGCATTTCAAATAAACGCATCCAGTTTTATGTATTGGGAAGTCTGCGTAACCATGGCTCATAGAACACTGTTTAGTGAGTGTGGTCCTGAATATCGCGCAAGCATTGGGATCATTGATTCCTGCACTCCTCTGCTTTTCAGATGGATCAATCCCCAAAGCCTTGGAAATCAAGTATGTTCGATGTCTGGCACCGATCCACAGTTCCTTAGGCTGTTCGTGTAAGGAGTGCAGTGCTATCAACTGGTAATATGAGATTTGTGCCAAACATAGAACGTAGAGGCCTGGGATCATAGTAAGGTTTGTCTGGGGTCCCCAAAGTAATACATTGCATGGTGTTTTTCCAACACCAATCTTGAAACTACCAATCACATCACAGACTTTTTTTATGTTTTGGATTCTTTAAAGAAGAAATAGACTTTGGGCCTCATTTAGAGTCGGATCCAATTTACACTGAAATTGTAAGTGTAAATTGCATCCAGTAATTTACACAGTATTTAGAGGTGCACAGATCTTTAGATTGTGGAACTTAGAATACTGTGCAAGGTGCACAAACACACCTCTTTATCTGCCTTGGTGTGCAAGTGTATCCTACATAGCACCCTGTAAAGCAGATACTTAAAGATTAAAAATTAAAAAGAAGTAAAAAAATTGCCCCCCCCCCCCCAAACAGCACAAATTTTTATTTTATTTTTTACTTTGTTTATTAATACACCAAGGTCTTTTGCACCCGCAAAAGATACGTCTCTTAGAGACCTATTTGCAGTTGCTTTTAACTCAAAATAGAATGTAAAGTGCGTGAACATGCCTTTACATTGCTAGGCTCACCCACTACCTCCACAGTTCCACCTCTCTAAGCACAGAGAGGTGCAACGGGGAGACCCGTCTCAGTCGGAGTACAAACTGAAGCGGATCTTTGACCAAAACAGGGCCATCTTTTCCATTGGGCACAATGGTCAGCTGCCCGGGGGCCCCACGGGCAAGGGGGCCCCATAGGCACGGCTCTTAATGAGAATAAATAATCCTGCAAAAGAAAAAAACCTGCAAAAAAAACCTTCAAGGGTCACTGAGCAAATACATCTATCTATATATCTATATCTATATATCTATATCTATATCTATATCTGTATCTCTATACATCTTTATATCTATATCTGATTGGTTGCTATAGGCAACATCTTCACTTTTTCAAACCCACAGTTTAGTAAATATGGGTCTGAGTTGTGCTTTAAGGGTGCCCATACAACTACAGTTTTGTGGGCCAGTTAAGTAATCATAGAGTAAATAGCTCTAAACTGAGTGTGTTTGTGTATAAAAGTTTGCCCATCCTGATCAACACATCTAAGCGTTGAATGGTGAGATCTTGGAGATTTGGCCACACATACGTATGTACAGAGATCTGGCCTCTGAGCAGGTGCAGGTGCAGGTGCTGCCTCTACAGGGAGGTTAGAGGAGCCCCTGACCCCCCCATGGCCTCCCCCAAAGCTACTGTTTTACTATGAAATGAGCAGAGACTCCTTCTATGCGGAGGATGCATTGTGTGCGCATTATAATAGTAGAGCCTGGGAGGCCGGGAGGTTAGATCTCCATTCCCGAGCCACTACCCAATCTTTGCTATGGGGCCCATCAATGGAGAGTCCCGCCCCTGTATGCGTTACCTCTAGATGAGTACATGCATGAGCACACATTTATTAGGACATTGCTGCAAATGCAATTTTTATGCAAGTACAAATTCACGTCAAGCTACATCTTGACAGTTTGCATACAAAGATATGCAACTACCTCCATGGTTGTATTTATTGTTAACGTTGTCTTAGACCATGAGTTCTCACCCCTTAAATTAGTAATTGTGCACCCCAGAAAGTGGTGATTAATGAAGACCAGGCAGCACAGAATAAAAAAATAACATGAACATAACTATTTCATTAATGTGACCCCCCTACTCCCTGAACAGCGCTGTCTTAGAAATGTGATGAGTTGGCCCAGGTGACAAATATAGCTGTGTCCCCTAAGTATATTTCTTTCCATGCTTTTTTTACTTGCGGTGATCTGCTGTAGTCACATGTTGCAGCTTACACTGAAGTCTGTGGTTCCTGCTGATATGTTATTACAGATAGTTATCTTTTCCCTTGATTAAATGTGTTGTTTGAAGTTATCACTGAGATTAAGGGCAACGTGCGGCTCTTTAGAAGGTCAAAGGGTCCCCAAAGTGTATCGGGTTGCCCATCGCTGGTGTAGGCCCATGACACAAGCTGTGGCGAATCTTGGTATCCACCAGTGAAACATGATGTCAAGCGCACTGTGTATCACTTGCATGAAATGCACTGAATGGAGCAGGGAGTGTTTCGAACACCAAAGCGATGCTGCAACTCGAGCAGCAGCGCAAGTGGGTACGAGGTAATTGAAAACAATAGTTTCCATTTTCAGACCCATTTTAGCACATTATATTAGCTTTAAACACATTAGTATAAAGCATAAAGTTGACAGCAGTGGGGATGAGGCGTAGCTATGTTATAATGGATTACTTTTAATATATCAAACAGGGCATTTTATATACTCTCATTTGTCTCAACCTCACAGCATACAATCTAATTATTTGATACCTAGGGCAGCCGATATGGAGGTTTAATGCAGATTTCCTGCTTTGGACAATATTAGTAAATAGCCCACAGAACTAACGTGAACATAATCAGTGTTAGTGACAGTTCTCAGGTGATTACGACAAGATTCCATTATATCCACAATTGTTTCATAAGATACCACTTAAGACTTTATTTTCAGCTGTAACAGGTGAGTGTGTTTTATAAACCACTTTATAACAATCACAAACGTTTTATTCAGTGTAGACTATTGTGCTTTTATTGATTTTCTTTCCTGTTGTTGGAAGCACCTGAGAATTGTCACTAACACTACTACAAAGATTTGATATGGAGATTTGCATCTAATATCGAAACCTACAAGCAAATTTGGACACTACACTCCACTGAGTTCACCACTTACACTTAAAAATTATATTCACTTTATCTGTTCAGGACACACTGTTATATTTTTTCTAAGACTTTAACTGGGCTCTTCCCGGTATTCTGCCATTGGTAATATTAGTCATTTAGCGCGGATCTTCTTTTCTTTGAACAATTGAATCCAAAGTCTGCTTGCCTGTGGTACTCATTTAAAGTTTTTTACAAAGTACAAATGTAGAAATAGTCAGTAACCATATTAACTAGTCAGCGCTAATACCGTTAGTTCGGTGACAGGACAAAGGCGGCCCCCCCAAGCTTACACGTGCAACCACCAGTTCCTTCCGCCTTTATGGTCTAATTTGTTATAGCTTGTAACACTTGCCTACTGATGTTATTACAGAACATAAATGTATTGTTTTAACTTATTTCCCAGATTACTGGTAATGTGTGGCCCATTTGAAGGTTAGATGGCCCACACAACACCTAAAGCAGGGGCGGATCCAGAAGTTAATTGTACCGGGGGCGATTTAGCCCCGCCCCCTTTTTGACACCTAAGGCTGCTGACATTGCACACTATGTGCAGATCTGTTCAGCAGAGAGAGTTAGGGAGAGAGTCCTGCCCGGCTGCTCTGATTGTGTCAATCAGAGCAGTTGGGCAGGACTCTCTCCCTAACTCTCTCTGCTGAACAGATCTGCACAGTGTGCAGCCGCCGGCAGCAAGCCCCTGCTAGGGGGGCGATCGCCCCCCCCCCCCCCCCCTGGATCCGCCACTGACCTGAAGGGTATCAGGATGCCAGTCACTGCTCTAGTGCAAATGTCTGGACTGGCAATGCTGCATGTTATTAGTAAATTATCCCAAGTGAGGGGCAGTTAATTAATCCGGCCAAAGCTGACATTTTATTTTTGGGTGGAATATTAGAAGTAAAAGACTGCGGGCCTGATTCAATGAGGATCTTAACTTCAGAAACTTCTTATTTCAGTCTCCTGGACAAAACCATGTTACAATGCAAGGGGTGGAAATTAGTATTCTGTTTTGCACATAAGTTAAATACTGACTGTTTTTTCATGTAGCACACAAATACTTGATAGCTTATTTGTACACTGAAATTTAAAGTTGATATTTGTGTGCTACATGAAAAAAGTCAGTATTTAACTTATGTGCAAAACAGAATACTAATTTGCACCCCTTGCATTGTAACATGGTTTTGTGCAGGAGACTGAAATAAGAAGTTTCTTAAGTTAAGATCCTCAATGAATCAGGCCCTGGGTAATTAGGAGCAAGCGGCAGATCGGAGCCAGGACCATCCCGCACTGTCAACCCGATTTCTTTTCCACTCGGCAACCGGTGTTCCACCAAAAATACGCTAGCAGCGGGAGCCAGCAGGCAAGTGCCAGGTGTGTACAAGACACGGAGAAGCCCTGTGGACCCTAAGGGCCCGGTGTTAGAGTTGGATGCAATTTACACCGAAATTGCAAGTGTAAATAGCATCCTGTAATTTACATAGGATTCCAAGTCACACGGAATACTATGCAAATTACACAAACACACCTCTTCATCTGCCTTATGGGCCGGTGTGCATGATACATTTCAGTGTATCAGTCAGAGCAGCCCTGTAAAGCAAATAAATTAAAAAATAAATTAATGTGAAAAAAACCCAAAATGTGCTTCTCCCTCCCAAAGAGCGCTAGGGTTGGTTAAGCTGTTTGGGAGGGGTGCACACCTTTTTATTTTTAAAATGTATTTATTTTTTTACTTTATTTTTATTTTTTTAATATAGCAAGGTCTGTTGCACCAGGAGAAAGCACCGGTAAAAGAGACATCTCCTAAAGCAGTGTTGGCTAACCAGTGACACTCCCGGTGTTGTGAAACTACAAGTCCCAGCATAGCCTTCCAGCAAAAGATCTCAGCATACCATGTAAAGTGCGTGAGCACACCTTTACAGTGCAAGGCTCGCCCACTAACTTCCCTATTCCACCTCTCTAAGCGCAGAGAGGGACGAGGGCCAAAAATGATATTTGCGCTGATCAGTCGCTATCAGGCCCTAAGGTGTTAATGTTTTTTTTTTTTTGGGGGGGTGGGGTATGGTCTTTACTCTTCTATCCAAGGTGGACTATTCAATTTTGGGTGGCATTCTTTAAAAATGGGACATGGATGGTTTTCTTATGCTTATTTTTAAAATTGTGTTTAACATATCTGTAAATCATTGAAAACATTTGCAAATTTAAACCTCTTCATATCACAGAGTTTCATTTTTTATTATTATTCAATATTATGTGGCAAGTAATTGAGGCCGCAGGCAAGATAAGCCCAGGGCCATCTCACGCTGCTTACATAACATTTCTTCATTTAATATTTACAACCAAGCCGTTACTGGAAGCATTAACAAGTCTAATAGCAGCATTTTTTTTCCTAGCAAAAGCTCTGGATTTAAATTGTTTCTCTATACCAACAATACACCAAAAATATACAAAATTATCATATATATATATATATATATATATCAGGATAAATTCAGTGTAAACTCCTTCAATTCTGGCAACCAAAATAGTTACATCAAAATTGTGTTTCACACAAAAAAATAGTTTTGTTTTTTTTAACAATTCAAGGCCTGGTTAGATCTACACATATAAATACGAACAAATAAATAGATAATTTTCAGGTTTACTAATGAAAGAGGTGGTGTTTCAGTCTTCATTGAAAAAGCCTGCACATATAACAGACATTCAGAGTGTTCAGCTATTAAGTGCTTTGAAGGATTCCAAATTCTCAAGCATCGGAGCAGGAAATAAAATCCAGGATGAGGCACCCCTGTTGATGTATCCCTGAACGAAAATATTGCCCATCACAAACGGTCCCCCCAAAACGGTTGGACAACACGGTCACGCGGTTATATACTCCTTGAAAGTCACCGTAAGACAGTTAGCCGTTACGTCTGTGATCACAATGTTCCCAAAGAAAGGTCGGAATACAGTCCGCGGTTCCTCTTTGGCACTGTCCGCTTCAACCGGCTGGGACTCCTTGGTGCCTTGAACCCCGTTCTTGTCCGTCTCCTGGTCACTGTCACACCTGGACTTCACACAGCGCAGGTCGATGGGCTCATCCAAATCAGAATCCAGGAGAATTATTTCTGGCTCCTGTGGGGACACAGGCAGAAAGTTCTGCTCGTTCCCATTCTCCAGTCTACCAGAAGCACTCACACTTCGCGAAGCGAGCATTTTCTTGCAAGGCTCTCTTGGCTCGGCCATCTCCGTCAAGCAACGCTTTCTAGGATTAGTATACACTACATTCTTAGGAGGAGCTTCGCTAAAAGAGAAATTGGACCCACTTGACCACGTGGGAACGTCTTTTTTAGTGGTGAGTTGCAGGGGCTGATCATTTATAGTCTCAGCAGTAGGATAGGTCCTCTGGAGACCGGTCAGAGGAGCTGACGCTCTGTCCACAAAACCTCTGGACTCATTTAACCTTATTCTAGACTCCACTCTTTTCTTCCAGTGCTCTTGTTTTTCTTCTACGACTTTACAAGTCCGGTCACCGTTACAGGTCGCCTGGGTCTCAACCCTCTTTCCAGGTTCAACAGTTGCGCAATCTTCCTCTGAAGATTTGATTTTCACGGACTGCATCCCATTGTCCATATATTTGCTCATAACTATGACAATCCTCCCGTTTTTATTTTTGTTTTTCACAATCTTCATTTTCCCCCCAATTCCATTTCCAGACACTTCCCTGGCTGGACTAGGGGAGGTTGCACTTGGGAGATTACCTTTTTCCAACATATTTAAAGCCAGTCCTGTACCATTCTTTACAGGAACCCCCAAATCTACAGACTGGCTGTGAGTCCACGATTCCCTGTGTCTATTACTTTGATCAGCACAAATTTGGGTATCCTTCTGAGAAGGATACTGGTCATACATCTTGGGATCTGGTTGATAATGATGATGTTTCTTGCTGTTGAGCTGGTAATAATATTTCCGTTTGCTGCTTGAGTGGTGTTTTTCGGCGTGATCCTTCCCGTTGGGCTGGTATTGGTGGTGTTTTTTGCTGTTGAGCTGATACTGGTGAGGTTGGCTCTTCGCTATTGATCCCATGTCCAGTTTAGTACGGTTGTCCACAGTGGAGTCCTGAAGGTCAATCAAGACATTGGACCGACGGGCAAAAGAGGGCATCTGCAATTAAAAAAAAGCCACATCATCTTTAAAAAAGGACAGGTACTGCCACAGCGGTAGGACACGTATCTGAATCATACATTATAATAAATACAAAGACTTTGTATGCATTTTTTTCACAGCATTTATGTAGAGGAAATCCTGAATCCCACAATGCTCCCATATAAAAAGTGAAAGTATATAAGAAGTATATATACCAGGCTTGTCCAACCTGCGGCCCTCCAGGTGTTGCGAAACTACAAGCCCCAGCATGCTTTGCCAGTAGACAACCTGTTGATAGCTGGAAGGGCATGCTGGGACTTGTAGTTTCACAACATCTGGAGGGCCGCAGGTTGGACAGGCCTGATATATACTAAACTGTGTGTTTGAAAAAGTGGAGATGTTGCCTATAGCAACCAGATTCTAATTATCATATATATTTAGTACCTTCTACAAAATGACAGCTAGAATCTGATTGGTTGCTATAGGCAACATCTCCACTTTTTTTTCAAACCACTAAGTCTCTTGGAATATTGTCAACAAACCAATAACTTACCGATAGGATGTGGTGCTTCGGTTTAGGGCCACGTTTTCGATAACCCATGATCTGCTCTTGTCTCTCTCTATATGCAAATGGAACAGTCCGTTAATGTTTTTTATTACAAAGCAACAAGATGAAGCATTAAAAGGGTGATTGTGAATCACAGTGCATAAGAACATCCACAGAGGGGGTCTTATGCACAGGTTCTCTTTCCAAGATGAAGCATTAAAAGGGTGATTGTGAATCACAGTGCATAAGAACATCCACAGACGGGGTCTTATGCACAGGTTCTCTTACTGATTGGAATTCGTTAAGAGTTATAAGCTTGTAAAATAATAAATACAAAGTTAAAAAATGTTAAATGCAAAAAGGTAGCACAGAATGCTGGATGCCAAGGTCTACAGATGCAGACTTCATGCTAATGAGCTCATTAAAATGCATAGGGCAGGATACATGCAATTCAAGGCTGGGTAGAGTCTGCTCCAGACTGTTTATATAATGTCAGAAAAAGCCAAGAGAGGATTTCTGGAGTGGGCGGAGGTACAGAAGCCTCCACACAACCTTGCAGTGGAACCCACACTATTGCCAAATGATCAACCTCTAATGACCAAAAGCACAGCTTATGGATACTGAGGAAGGCCACCTGCTAGGGAACAAAGTGGCTCATTTAAAACTGACAACATGCAGATATTCTCTATTAGTCATTATCATCTTGCCAAATACCATGCCATATCAACAACAAGTTTATCCCCCAAAAAATCTCATTTAGGATTATAAAAGAAAGTGATTTGGATTTAACAGTTGTTACTAGAATTAATGATCAAAGATACGGAATATAAATAAATATGGTATTTTGTCAAACTCTCACCTGTTCTGAAAGGCAACCAAAAGACGAGGGTCCAAAATATTCTCCTCTGGCTCCCATGTGTTATACCTGGAAGGTACAATGTTGGGTTAGCGGAGGTGTAACCTGTAATTTTTCATAGCTGGTCCCCGAAATGTCTTATCTCCACCCCCTCTTCAATTTCATGCCCACCCCCCACACACACACTTTTTTTTGTCGATATATACAGAAAAGTAACAGATACTGCAAAGTACAGTGTCATTGTACAATCCCATTGCATGCTTTAAATTAGATTTTTTTTAATTTTATTTTACTGTTGAACAGTCCTTGTTACACCTCAACTCGTTAGTAATATTCTCTATTAGGTTACCCTAAATAAAGTGCTTTCTTCATATGTCCCATGTAGTAAGGGAACATCCTCCACCCACTGGTACCCCATTACATGCTGCAGAGTAGACTGAACTGTACGGCGATACCCAAATATCTTCCAATAAAATACTGCTGACTCAGCATAACCCTGTCATACAAAACGACACCGATACGGAGCCAATGGAGCATACTAACGGTGCTTGCGTTTTATAGGAAGATAATAGAGTTATATTATTGGGTGTATTTAGATACAACTCTCGCAGTTAATGCTGTGATTTTTCTCATCTGCAATTGGGATCCGTTTAGCGCTGCTGGGGCAGACGTACTAAAGAATAAAGAAATAGGATAAAAGTATAAAAGTAAAAAAAGAAAAAAAAAACCTAAACCAAGACTGATGTGGAGGGATAGAGGAGTGCGAGAAGAGAGGGAGGCAGGGGAAGAAATTCCATCCTTGGCAAAAAGCGCATTCCCCACCCCCATGCAGGGCCGAGATAGTGCCAGCCTGCTCCTAACCCCTTGATTGCCAGCAATTATTTTAAATGATTTTCAAGTCACTCTCCCCTCCAACCCCATATATATATATATTTTTTTTTTTAAGCCCACGAAGAGGCAGGTGTGACAGTGACATGACATTTCTTCCAGGGTGTTCTCTAAAACAGAAGGCAGGAGTCTGACTATCCAGCTGCTTAACGAGCTGGGCAATTTAATGCCAAGCAGCAGCTGGATGCGATGGCTACAGGGGTATTAGCGCACAGCACCCGATCTGTAAATACTTACTTGGAAGACCACCCTCTCCATTTCACCAGGTATTCCACTCGGCCCTGGCAGAAGAGAACAGACAGTTAGAGATCCAGCAGTCTCCGATCCTGGCGCAATAGCCGCATGCCAATGGGGAGGTCTTCTCTTACCTTACGGATGCGTTTCTTCTCAATGCTTTCTACTGCAAATACATGTTCCCCGGCGGCAGGTAGCTCCATGCTCCCCGGGTGGAGCTCCGAGCCTTGGAAAAAGCGCTGAGCGGACTTCTGCAGCTCAGAGGACGCAATTCCCCCTTCTCCGGTCACAGCCGCGTCCTGCTGGCTAAATCCCTCCTAGAGCGCAGTTTAATCCAGACTGTGTCCTTGGGCTGAATGGGGATGATGCTGCGCGGTTCAGAGTCCTCTCCTATGGCGGCAATCACTCGCGGCTGCACAGTGACGTTCTAGAACCCGGCAGCGCTCCCTAACCCGTCCACTCGCGCACTCCGATCTCAGACGCGTCCGAAAGCGCTTCTCAAAGCACAAGCTCGCCTTCTGACATCATTAGGGGGGGGGCGGAGCGTCCATCTGTCACCGAGCAACCAGGACAAACGCTGATTGGTCTCTTTTACATGAAGGGATCCGCCTCCCCCCCTCCCCTCCCTGAAAAGCTGGAAGAAGATGGGGGAAGGGAAAAGGAGAGGACAGGAGAGAGGAAAATTAAAGTACTGGAAACATTAATGAGGACTCACTAGAGCTAAATCAAACCATTCTACTCTATGACTGCACAGACATGATAACAGCCAGCACTCAGTAAAAGTCATCTTGTTTTTCTGGACAAGTTCAACTGTGTAGATTCCATGGAGGCGCCTAGTCTCCTATCCAATATTATATATATATATATATATATATATATATATATATATATATATATATATATATATATATATATATATATATATATATATAAATTTGCTGCACTTTTAGTTTTTGCAAGGACAAATTCTCACATTACATTATTTCTCACTTGTGTGTGTGTGGAGCCAACTATGAAAAATAATACTAGAGTCACAAGAGCAAAAGGAAAAACACTAGATTCAGAATGCATCAAAGGAATGCATCATGCTAACGCTGAAATTAATGTAATCAAAGTTGGTCAATGACACCATCTAAGTAAATTCAGGTCATGCATATCTGATCAGCCCAGAGGACAGGCAATGTAAAAGTGCAATAGCTTATTTGCAACAAAATTGAAACAAAATTACTACCTTTAATTAATAAAATACCATTCTCGTATTGTTCTTAAGAGTAATGACGTTCACTCTTTACTATAACTCACAAATTAGCGCTGGTTGAATGAATGAATGAAGAGAGCAAGGTGTAATTTGTACCTTACTGCCTGCGCACGCTGGATTATTGCAGCTTCAACTTTCCCTAATCATGTGTTACATTGTTACATTGTATCGGCCCATGGAGAGCTCGGGGTAAAGGGAGAAAATCACGAGACTCGATGACCAACAATTGGCAATAAGTAGATGAAAGTTAGTTGATGTCATCGTGGAGCTCAGACAGGGAGGAGCAGGACGCTGTAGCTTCAGTATAACATTATATATCTGATGGGGGATCAGGAAAAGGTACTAACTTCAATGCTTATGTGCAGAACAAGACCAATAAATATTCATCTACTTCTTAGAATTGCCATCATGGCCACGCTCACATCAGATCCTTTATGGATCTCCTATAGGATTACCAGATCGCTGGGACAGGATTCCACCTGTAATAACCTGCAATCATGGCCAGGCTTGAGGACAGGTTGCAGAAGTTGTGACTCGGAATGCCATTAGAAAGATCATTGGATGTGATACCTGTCCATCTTAACCTTGATACACTGTAATAAAATTAATTGCTATGCGATCTACTATGTAGTTATACAGGTATCAGTGAGTTTAACTTGTGAATGTCAGTGGTTTAACACATAGATGTTACATGCCTGCCCTGAGCATGAACCACTTAGGCTATAACAGGCATCTATGTATATCACATCCATTTTAGGGCAAAATTAGCAAAGTAGGTGTTGCCCTAGCAGACACATTCCTTATCTGTTATCCTACTGAGCAAGCTCACATTGACATAATTGCCTATTTGCCTGATACGAGTCTGTCAACTCTACTAATTATTTGAACGGATAAGTGAACATTATTTTTTTTTCTATAAAACACAGATATATTGTTATATGATGTGACATATATAGTTTGTCAGTGTTCCAAAGGCAAAGCAGCAGATATGGCTGAAAAACTATACAATCGTACAGCTCAGACCTGTCTTTCCATGTGATCTTAAATTCAATTGCCTTTTTAATAAAAAAAACAGCAGAAATCGAGACACACACACCTAGAAATCGGGACCCAGCTATTATACAGGATACGTGCATTACTGTGTTAGGGTCTTATGACTTTAGCATGAGCTGTGACCTTGATCTCCAAAGCCTTTAATAGCTACCTGATGGCTGTCCCGATTCTGTGTGCAAGTAATGATGGGCATTATAACAGACTGATATACTGATATAAAGCACTTTATAAAGGTTCTGCCCGACCGTTTGCGTTCCACAGGCTTTAACACTGTGATAATTGGATATTAAGAAATGCACACCGGCAGACAAGGGGTTAAATTGCATCCGGGATTTTGACGATTGACATAAGTCACGATATGCCATTGCAATACTGCCATCCTATAGTGTACCGTGCAGTATACTATATTTATGGGAATGCCGTACAGTATATATTGATGTTTTATTGCTGTGATATTCCTTATCAAAGTATGCACTTCTACTGACTGTGCCATTTGCGGTAGACTGTGCATATGTGTTTGGTCTGTATGCCAATGCGGCACCCCCCCACCCCAAATTAAATGCCACTAGATATATATCTGTCAATTATACAAATTATTATAATTTTAGTATGTTTTTACCCCCCTACATAGTGGAGTTGAGATGTGTAATTTGAGGATGCACCAATCGTTATCGGACAGATGAGAGGGGTGGATTTATAGCAAAAAAAAATAAAAATAAATAAAATAATAGGTTAATTTGCGGGTCTTTTACGGGCGAAATGTGATGGTTTATCTTGCGAATCAAAGCGGTTTAATTCTGGCTTGCCAACAAGTCGGCTTGTAGCAGAAAGGTTATTGCAGGCAGGTATAGGTAGCAGTAGCGAAGTTGCAGTACATGTCATTGTCACGGCTATGAGTGTGTCAGCCTGAGAAATCAGTCCCCATTTCCATTTTAAGCAAAAGAAATGGAAATGATTATGCAAATGCTTTGATTCTACTCAGGATTTAAATTGATTTAACTCCTTCCTGGATGGGAGTGCCGGTGTTCCGGTTTCACGCCATAGATTCTGCAGTTCTGCGTCTCTCCATCCACATCTAAGGGATGGCGCTCTGCCTGGCAAGAAGGGGGTTCTAAAAACAGGGCCTTGGGAGGTGCAATGATGCGTTTACATACAGATTTATTCATAAGCACCTATTTAGACACATTTCTGCATGTGGTTTAATAAATATACTGATTCCTTCCTATTGACATTGCTGCTGCAGCGCCAGATTTCTAGGATAGATCTAATAGCCACCAATCCCATCCTTATCCCTGCCCCGTCTGTGGTCTCATTCTACAAAACCCTGTAGGCTGAGCTCTTATGTGTAGGATGATTAGAACTGATTTGACACTAATGATCCAAATTAGAGCCATTTTCTCTTTTTTTTGTTCCTCTCTCACACACACAGCTATCCAGTGTGTCGGTTGCATGTCCACATTTTGTACAAAAAAAAATGACGTGGTCATCCAGACATGTATTTAGGGCTGGTCAATCATTTTTGGAATAAGCAGGTTGTTTTATAGATGAGAGGGATCTGATGCTGTATTTTACTACAGTTTCCTGCTGCACAGACAGCTAATTATTCTTATTGTCTGCTTGCCTCTCTCCCAGCACTCTTTGTGTCTCCCCATACCTAGGACATTTTGTTTTTTTTCTACATTTATTTTAAGCCTTAATCTGCACCATCTCTCAGACGCTTTCTCACCCACCATGTAGTAAATGAAATAACTGGTAAGTGAATGGATTTTCTGCACAAGATGGCTGTATCTGCAGGGCTGCAAAGGGTGGCATCTATGGATGGGAGGAAGTGGTAGATTGGGACTGTCTATTATTATTAAATTGACTGTTTCTGATGAGTGCAGATTTGGCCCACGTGCAAAAGAGACTAATTATGATTAAAGATGAGATTATATAAAATTAGATGGGTAAGGCACAATTAGGACCGTTTTCTCTGCTTTGCAAAATAATGCACAGCCTTTTTCTCCCAGCAAAACAAGGGGGTGAGAATTGTACTGTACTTTCATTGGGACTCAATATGTACTATCCAGACGCACGTTTAAATAAAACCACATTTCCTGGTGCACTTTTTATGAAAATATTCAAACACACATAAGTGGTACAGGTAATACTCTCATGGTTGAAGACATAAATTAAGCTAAAACAAGTCATTTATAAAGGAGAAATAAGACATAAATTTAGCTAAAACAAGTCATTTTTAAAGGAGAAAAAAATACTTAGTTGAAACTACAAAAGTGGGCGTTTATAAAGTGTTAATAGATTGGACTTTGAAGTGTTGTTTTCAGTCTTTCCCCCAACTTTGATTGCAGGTTGATTCGTCAACACCTCAAAAAAACTAAGGGGAGAATTCAATTGGCCGTGTTACTGCCGAAAGTATAGAGGCCTTCGCACTATTATCGATATTACGGTAATAGTGCGCATAATTATTGTTAATATGGTAATTTCAACGCCGGCTTTTTGCTCGCCGCTCCATGAGCGGCGAGCAGAAAGCAGGGTTAGAATTATCGTAATAACGGTAGTACCACTATTCTGGGGGGAACTGAAATTCCCCCAAAGAGTAAATTGATTTTCATGGGGCAGTATTAATGACCACAAAGTGGGCATTGCACAGTGAAATGCGCTTTGGAGAAAAGGATGTCATAACGCAGCTTATTTAGAATGTAGGGGTGGCGGCAGGAACATATACCCCTCTTATTTCTTGCACCTGATTCCCCCTGGTGCAAGATCCATACTGCTCCTGATGATCATGGACCCCGCTCACCCCCAAAAGTGAGAACGGCTCTAGTGCTACCAGCCTAGGTTGGTAAAGGCAAAATTTGGGGCATGAACTTCTTGTGTATTCCCTAAAAATGGCAATACTATCACTAAGAATAGAGTATGGTTTCTGGGCACAAAGGTTAGATAGATAGGGTAAGTCAATCTATGTTCCTTATAAGTGCAGAGGCAAACCGAGGGGGTTTCCTAGTGCCTGGAAACCCCCTCCAAGCCTGGGGCACTGTATAATTGAGGTGGCCGGGCCCTGCCCCCGCTTCACACGGCTCTGCTTGAAAAGGGAGAGCTGTGTGCATCTAACAGTAATGCATGCAGCATTGCCCATGTATATTATAGGGATAGGAAGAGTTGGAGAGCAGCCAAGCACTGTCTAATATAATAGCCATGCCCATATGCATGCTGGTCACGCCCACTGGTGGGCTACAAATCCTGCGTTTGCCCCTGATGTGGTGTATATGTAGGTGCTAAACATATAGGGATTGATTCATTAAGTGAAGTAAGGCAAAAAAGGAGTAAGTTTTCTCCTGCACAAACCATGTTACAATGCAAGGGGTGACAATTAGTTTATTATTTTGCACATAAGGAAAATATTGGCTGTTTTTTTATGTAGCACACAAATACTTGATAGTACACTGAAATTTAAAGTTGATCTAGGACATGCCTTACCCCAACTTTAATTCTGTCCCCACATTTTAAATTTTACATTTTAATTATCAACTAACAAACATTTGTTCAGGCCAGAACATTACATGCATTAACATTTAAACATTGACAGTATAAAGTTATGAAATCATGGTGTTATGTACACACACTTAAAGCTGAAGTATATAAAAGCAATGAGAATCACATCCACATGTATGCAAAAGTCTTATAATAAATTGTCCACTGTCATCAAAAATGGTATCATAATGAAATATCATCAAAATTAATGCTAGTGTAATTAGCAAATATATAAATCCAATGTTGGGAACAGTGGGCCTGATTCAGTACGGAAAGTTAAGCAACAAAATTGAGTATGTTTTCTTATTTAAGTTTTCTGGGCAAAACCATGTTGCAATGCAAGGGGTGAAAATTAGTTTATTATTTTGCACATAAGGAAAATAGTGGCTGAAATGTAAAGTTGATCTAGAATGTGCCCTATCCCAACTATAAATCTGCATTCACATTTTAAATTTATCTCCTCCTCCAATGCAACATGGTTTTGCCTTACTTACTTTTGCTTAATTTTCATTAACGAATCAGGCTCAGTGTCTCTATTAAGTTCATAGTATTACAATGTGTCCTAATTATTGCAGGACCCACTACTACAGTATTGAGTACTGCAAACACCTTCAATAGTTTATGCCAGCCAGGGCTGGTCTATAGCAGGAAAACACGCAGCATGGGCGCCTTCTGTCATAGTACAAACCAGCTCTAATCCAGTCAGCTTGGGGCTGAATTGCTTAGGGGATTGCCCCCCACCCCCACTCCAGGACAAGCACCCTAAAAGAACTAGGGCTATCACCACAACCCTGGGTGGTGGGTCTGGGTCAGAGCTGGAGTAACGCTTTGGGGAACCCTGGGGCACTTAAGATTGGGGGCCCCTATGGTCTAAAATTAATTTAGTGTAAGCATTCACGAGAAAGAGAAAAAACTGTTATTGCTGTCCTATCTCTCTCATTGCCCCCTCCATGTCTCTCTCATTGCCCCCTCCACGACTCTCTTATTGCCCCCTCCACGTCTCTCTCATTGCCCCCTCCACGTCTCTCTCATTGCCCCCTCCACGTCTTTCTCATTGCCTCCTCCACATCTCTCTCTCATTGCCCCCTCCACGTCTCTCTCATTGCCCCCTCCACGTCTCTCTCATTGCCTCCTCTACGTCTTTCTCATTGCCCCCTCCATGTCTCTCTCATTGCCTCCTCCACGTCTCTCTCATTGCCCCCTCCACGTCTCTCTCATTGCCCCCTCCACGTCTCTCTCATTGCCCCCTCCATGTCTCTCTTATTGCCCCCTCCACGTCTCTCTTATTGACTCCTCCACGTCTCTCATTGCCTCCTCCACACCTCTCTCATTGCCCCCTCCACGTCTCTCTCAATGCCCCCTCCACGTCTCTCTCAATGCCCCCTCCACGTCTCTCTCATTGCCCCCTCCACATCTCTCTCATTGCCCCCTCCACGTCTCTCTCATTGCCCCCTCCACGTCTCTCTTATTGCCCCCTCCACGTCTCTCTTATTGACTCCTCCACGTCTCTCTCATTGCCTCCTCCACACCTCTCTCATTGCCCCCTCCACGTCTCTCTCAATTCCCCCTCCACGTCTCTCTCATTGCCCCCTCCACGTCTCTCTCATTGCCCCCTCCATGTCTCTCTCATTGCCCCCTCCACGTCTCTCTCATTGCCCCTCCACGTCTCTCTCATTGCCCCCTCCACGTCTCTCTCAATTCCCCCTCCACGTCTCTCTCATTGCCCCCTCCACGTCTCTCTCATTGCCCCCTCCACGTCTCTCTCATTGCCCCCTCCACATATCTCTCTCATTGCCCCCTCCAAGTCTCTCTCATTGCCCCCTCCACGTCTCTCTCATTGCCCCTCCACGTCTCTCTCATTGCCCCCTCCACATATCTCTCTCATTGCCCCCTCCAAGTCTCTCTCATTGCCCCCTCCACGTCTCTCTCATTGCCCCCTCCACGTCTCTCTTATTGCCCCCTCCACGTCTCTCTCATTGCCTCCTCTACACCTCTCTCATTGCCCCCTCCACATCTCTCTCAATGCCCCCTCCACGTCTCTCTCATTGCCCCCTCCACGTCTCTCTCATTGCCCCCTCCACGTCTCTCTTATTGCCCCCTCCACGTCTCTCTTATTGACTCCTCCACGTCTCTCTGATTGCCTCCTCCACACCTCTCTCATTGCCCCCTCCACGTCTCTCTCATTGCCCCCTCCACGTCTCTCTCATTGCCCCCTCCACGTCTCTCTCATTGCCCCCTCCACGTCTCTCTCATTGCCCCCTCCACGTCTCTCTCATTGCCCCCTCCACGTCTCTCTTATTGCCCCCTCCACGTCTCTCTCAATGCCCCCTCCATGTCTCTCTCATTGCCCCCTCCACGTCTCTCTCATTGCTCCCTCCACGTCTCTCTCATTGCCCCCTCCACGTCTCTCTCATTGCCTCCTCCACATCTCTCTCAATGCCCCCTCCACGTCTCTCTCATTTCCCCCTTCACGTCTCTCATTGCCCCCTCCACGTCTCTCATTGCCTCCTCCACGTCTCTCTCATTGCCCCCTCCACGTCTCTCTCATTGCTCCCTCCACGTCTCTCTCATTGCCCCCTCCACGTCTCTCTCATTGCCTCCTCCACATCTCTCTCAATGCCCCCTCCACGTCTCTCTCATTTCCCCCTTCACGTCTCTCTTATTGCCCCCTCCACGTCTCTCTCATTGCCCCTCCACGTCTCTCTCATTGCCCCCTCCACGTCTCTCATTGCCTCTTCCACGCCTCTCTCATTGCCCCCTCCACGTCTCTCTCAATGCCTCCTCCACGTCTCTCTCATTGCCCCCTCCACGTCTCTCTCATTGCCCCCTCCATATCTCTCTCAATGCCCCCTCCACGTCTCTCTCATTGCCCCCTCCACGTCTCTCTCATTGCCCCCTCCACGTCTCTCTCATTGCCCCCTCCATATCTCTCTCAATGCCCCCTCCACGTCTCTCTCATTGCCCCCTCCACGTCTCTCTTATTGACTCCTCCACGTCTCTCTCATTGCCCCCTCCACGTCTCTCTTATTGCCCCCTCCACGTCTCTCTTATTGACTCCTCCACGTCTCTCTCATTGCCTCCTCCACGTCTCTCTCATTGACCCCTCCATGTCTCTCTCTCATTGCCCCCTCCACGTCTCTCATTGCCCCCTCCACGTCTCTCTCATTGCTCCCTCCATGTCTCTCTCATTGCCCCCTCCACGTCTCTCATTGCCTCCTCCACATCTCTCTCAATGCCCCCTCCACGTCTCTCTCATTGCTCCCTCCATGTCTCTCTCATTGCCCCCTCCACGTCTCTCTCATTGCTCCCTCCACGTCTCTCTCATTGCCCCCTCCACGTCTCTCTCATTGCTCCCTCCACATCTTTCTCATTGCCCCCTCCACGTCTCTCTCAATGCCTCCTCCACGTCTCTCTCATTGCCCCCTCCATATCTCTCTCATTGCCTCCTCCACATTTCTCTCATTGCCCCCTCCACGTCTCTCTCATTGCCCCCTCCATATCTCTCTCATTGCCTCCTCCACGTCTCTCTCATTGCCCCCTCCATATCTCTCTCATTGCCTCCTCCACATCTCTCTCATTGCCCCCTCCACGTCTCTCATTGCCTCCTCCACGCCTCTCTCATTGCCCCCTCCACGTCTCTCTCAATGCCTCCTCCACGTCTCTCTCATTGCCCCCTCCATATCGCTCTCATTGCCCCCTCCATATCTCTCTCATTGCCCCCTCCATATCTCTCTCATTGCCTCCGCCACATTTCTCTCATTGCCCCTCCACGTCTCTCATTGCCCCCTCCACGTCTCTCTCATTGCTCCCTCCATGTCTCTCTCATTGCCCCCTCCACGTCTCTCATTGCCTCCTCCACATCTCTCTCAATGCCCCCTCCACGTCTCTCTCATTGCTCCCTCCATGTCTCTCTCATTGCCCCCTCCACGTCTCTCTCATTGCTCCCTCCATGTCTCTCTCATTGCCCCCTCCACGTCTCTCTCATTGCTCCCTCCACGTCTCTCTCATTGCCCCCTCCACGTCTCTCTCATTGCCCCCTCCACGTCTCTCTCATTGCCCCCTCCACGTCTCTCTCATTGCCCCCTCCACGTCTCTCTCATTGCTCCCTCCACATCTTTCTCATTGCCCCCTCCACGTCTCTCTCAATGCCTCCTCCACGTCTCTCTCATTGCCCCCTCCATATCTCTCTCATTGCCTCCTCCACATTTCTCTCATTGCCCCCTCCACGTCTCTCTCATTGCCCCCTCCATATCTCTCTCATTGCCTCCTCCACGTCTCTCTCATTGCCCCCTCCATATCTCTCTCATTGCCTCCTCCACATCTCTCTCATTGCCCCCTCCACGTCTCTCATTGCCTCCTCCACGCCTCTCTCATTGCCCCCTCCACGTCTCTCTCAATGCCTCCTCCACGTCTCTCTCATTGCCCCCTCCATATCGCTCTCATTGCCCCCTCCATATCTCTCTCATTGCCCCCTCCATATCTCTCTCATTGCCTCCGCCACATTTCTCTCATTGCCCCCTCCATATCTCTCTCATTGCCTCTTCCACATCTCTCTCATTGCAGCCCCCTCCACGTCTCTCTCATTGCCCCCCATGGGCTAGATTTACTAAACTGCCTGTTTGAAAAAGTGGAGATGTTGCCTATAGCAACCAATCAGATTCTAGCTGTCATTTATTTAGTGCATTCTACAAAATAACAGCTAGAATCTGATTGGTTGCTATAGGCAACATCTCCACTTTTTCAAACCCACAGCTTAGTAAATATACCCCCTTGTCTCTCTCATTGCTCCCCAGGCGCGGGCTGGGAGAGGGAAGCCCGGGGGGCACACAGGCGGCCGCATCTCAAGATACGGGATGCGGCCGCATCTGATGTCAACAGATGAGGCCGCGGTGAAAATAGCCTATATTGCATCCAGGGTGCGGCCGGCTGGCCTACACCCGGCCCTAATAGCGGTCTGACTGAGCGGCCCGGTGAGCCGCTGCCCCCCTCCCCCCCGGGCCAGCCCACCCCTGTTGCTCCCCCACATCTCTCTCATTGCCCCTCCAGGTCTCTCATTACCCCTACCACGTTTCTCACCCCCCCCACGACTCTCTCATTGCCTCCTCCACGTCTCTCTCATTGCCCCTACCACGTTTCTCACCCCCCCACGACTCTCTCATTGCCTCCTCCACGTCTCTCTCATTGCCCCTACCACGTTTCTCACCCCCCTACGACTCTCTCATTGCTCCCTCCGTGTCTCTGTAATTGCCCCCACCACGTCTCTCTCATTGCAGCTTCCTCCATATAGCTAACATTTGGTTCTGACTGTTTGCTATATGTTTGCCTATTTGATACCGTTAAAAAGTCATAATCCTGTCACTTAAGGAAAAAAAAATGCAGCTACGATTTGTCTGAACATTTTCCCTTTTCTGCAAGAAGTAACAACTATATAACCTTAGTATGCAAGTTTTTTAAAAAACTCTTTTTCTTTACAAAAGCCCCATTTTCCATACACCGCTTGTCTCTCTCTCCTACCACGTTGTCCAAATGCAGAAAAAGTAAATGCTTACATGTCATAGTCATACATACTAATAGTATTGCTTTTACTGAATTAGGCATTGAATTGGCACCTGAGTACACTGTAGCCACATTGAGTATGTGGCACTTAGATGTTGTTTAAGGATGCAATAGTAAGTTAATGTAAATAATCTAAATTTAACTAACAAGAACATGAGTAAGATCAATAGTTTTAGCTGCATTTCACTAGAGCCAGTGCACTTATTGTATTCATTATTCATCTGTAGCCAGTCACATCATCACGTGATCTTCCACGCAGAGTATTTAAGGATATGTGTTTTAGACAGTGGCTTGTCTTGTGATTGTTTCAGTGAGAGGAGGACTACATGTGACAGGGACACAGGATGTGAGGAGGGGAATGGAGGGAAGCAGGAAGCCACCGATATATAATTAGATACTGGAAGGAGCAGGGTACCCCAAAAACATAGAGTACAGCTGTGAGGTCCCTGTAAACTCGTGAGGAAAAATTGTAGCGTCATATAAGATTGAGTACATATATCCAAATCGCCATGACGTGTTTGTGTTCCAAAAAAGTGATCTATCAGTACATATCTTATTAAGGGGGGGGGGGGGATGGGGGGGCAGTCAGACACAGATTTATTTATTTTTTAACAAAATGAGTGAAGTTCATTTGCCATATATCAATTTATTGGACAGTATTCCGTGCTTAGATGAACTCGTGGAGAATTGGTTGCAACAAGTTTCTATTTTTGAGCCAGCTAGGCAAACAGACCCCCAGAACAGCTCTTGCCTCAGATTTTTTAATGCTATATTTCATTAATTGATTGATTGTTTGATTAATACACTGCAGCATGGCATTGAGACTTACATTGACCTTCCCATACTGTCTTATTCCTTTCATGCATAATCAACAATAAAAGGCCATGGAAAGATCTTTGTTCTGTGCTGTCCGTTCTTAGTGATTTTCTGTACAGATATCATTGCCCCAGCATGACCCTCACAGTCAGAGCGTTATCTGCAAACCCCGATTACGCCTACAGTAGTGTAAATACCGTCAATATGGCTGGAATTTGACAGTAGTAGGCAGCAGACAACCAGTCTTTCTATTGCCAATTTTTAATTTTAAGTTTAAATGATGCAAAGAACAAACATCATTCAAATAGCGCCCTCGTCGCCTACACAAATCTCCCCCTCATCCTCTTCTAATTCCAAAGTGGCATCCTCAATTTGTGTATCACCGGCTACACTCGGGCTGTTCAGGTACACATCAGCAGAACTGCTGAAAGGGCCTCTCTTTATGGGTACACTAACAGAATGCTCACGATTAGACATCCCAATGTTGGATGGACTCTCCACAGGGATTAGTGTCATTTGTGATTCAGAGCAAACATTCTCCTCTAATGCCTTACTGTTATCTTGCAGCTCGGCTTTGACGCGTAACAGTAGTTGTGCACCACTTGTAGGCTCGGTAACATTTTTAGATCTGCCACTAATAGACAAAGGTGAAGGCCTCATTCTCTCTTTGCCACTGCGTGTGTAGAATGGCATGTTGGCAATTTTTTTTTTATCGGCACTTAACTTTTCCTCAGTTAGACTTTGTTTTCGCTTCAACAGCGTAAATTCTTTTTTGGTCTGTGTTTTTTTGGATGATTTCAAAAGACGGTGTAGTTTGACATCGCCTTTCCCAGATGACGTACTGGGAACACTACCATCAGGACTGGTGACAGAACCTGGTTGCTCATTCTGCTCATATGTGGACTGCTTTGAATCCATTCTGAGCCCAATGCACTTGTAGTGCTACAAATTATTTGGTAGATACTGCTGACAGATAGTAATTTTCACAGCCAGAAATATTTATGCACAATTATGGGGGACACCCCAAAAGCACTGGGGAATGCTAAAAAGTATTTGGTAGATACTGCTGACAGATAGTAATTTTCACAGCCAGAAATATTTATGCACAATTATGTGGGACACCCCAAAAGCACTGGGGAGTGCTAAAAAGAATTTTGTAGATACTGACAGATAGTAAGTTTCACAGCCAGAAGTATTTATGCACAATTATGGGGGACACCCCAAAAGCACTGGGGAGTGCTACAAATTATTTGGTAGATACTGCTGACAAATAGTAATTTTCACAGCCAGAAGTATTTATGCACAATTATGGGGGACACCCCAAAAGCACTGGGGAGTGCCAAATATTGAAAAAAAAAAAACAACTCCTCTATCCTCCTCTCTTCTCTAGCGATTTTTGATAGCTCATCTGGAATCAGAATATTGTATTCTCTGTCCCTGCTCTAATCAGCCTGTGACTACACTCTGCTCTCTCCCTCTGTCAAATGGCGATGGATTGCTGTGGAGGCGGGTATTTATAGTCTTGAAGTATCGCGAGAACCGAGCCTCAAGATAAGACGACGTCACAATGACGTTCGGCCCCGATTTGGATTCAGAGCGGTCGGGAGAGTACCGAGCTACTCGGCTCGGTACTTGGATAGGCGATATTCGGATGGATTCGGTTCTCGGGGAACCGGACCCGCCCATCTCTAATTTTTACACACTAAGTTGTAATAGAAATCAGATTATTGTAGCTATACGTATGTCAGAGGTGCTCAAACTCAGTCCTCAAGAGCTACCAACAGTTCATGTTTTCAGCATTTCTTTAACCATGCACGTTAATCTATTGAGTTAATCTATTTTTCTGGGACAGTAGTTATCCCGCCTGTTTCTACAGACAGAAATCCTGAAAACATGACCTGTCGGTAGCTCTGGAGGACTGGGTTTTAGCACCTCTGACATTTGTAGTGCTCCTTACCTATACTTTCTGGTTGATCACAATTTAGGTGTCTAGTTATCCCCTCAGGAGCAGCTTTTCTTGTGCTCTTACAATTGATTATTAAAGTTATTATTATAGGCAGTTTTTATGGCATGTGCCTGATTGTTCTATATATTATGTGTTTTACTTAAAGTGTCCAGCCTAGTATTTACTAGGCTATTCATTAGCAGTCTTAAGACATCTTGAGGCTAGTATATTTATAAGTCTACAATTTTCTATACACTCCCTGAGGTTTATTGGGAAGCGAGTTACCAAGCATGGGATCCACAAGCAGGAGAACCCAGAGGGTATCTAAAATGTTCTTGATTTTGCTCTCATCACAGTTGTAGTCAGGGATAAATGTGCAATCTTTAATTGAGGTAGGTCTCTATCAAAGAAGCTTGTATAAAAAGGGCAGTACGGTGGCTTAGTGGTTAGCACTTCTGCCTTACAGCACTGGGGTCATGAGTTCAATTCCCAACCATGACCTTATCTCTGTGGAGTTTGTATGTTCTCACCGTGTGTGCCTGGGTTTTCTCCGGGTGCTCCGGATTCCTCCCACACTCCAAAAACATATTGGTAGGTTAATTGTCTGGCTGCTAACAAATTGACCCTAGTCTGTGTGTCTGTGTGTGTGTGTATGTTAGGGAATTTAGACTGTAAGCCCCAATGGGGCAGGGACTGATGTGAGTGTGTTCTCTGTACAGCGCTGCGGAATTATAGGCGCTATATAAATAAATAGTAATAATAATAATTAATACTCCACATTCTGTCAGTGGCATCTTGAATAAGTGGTTCTTAATAGCAGGTCTTTGGACATAAATCACTAGCTTGTTTTTCAAAGGTATTTATTTTTATTGTAATAAATTGAGAGAGTGGTAGATTTGTTTTCCGGTTGCTGTAGAGACAGCTTGAGCAGTATAAATAATTATTATCAATTACTAGCATCAACTATAATTTTTAGTTACCACTCTGTTATCCACTTGACAATTAGTTTTTTCTAGTACAAAATCCAGAAATTCATTTTCCTTACAGTCTATTTTGTAGGTGAATTAATAATTAAAATCATTCATCAAAATAAAAGTCCCATTATCTGCCGAATTCCTCAGGAGTGTCATGACACATAATTATTATATTATCAATACATCTTCTAAAAATTCTGATTTGACTAAAAAAGGGAATATTATTATAAATACAGTTCTGCTCCCACCTACCCATATGTAGACTTGCATACCTGGGTGAAAAACCGGTCCCCATGGCAGTACCGCATTTCTGTAAAACAAAAAAAAGAATAAAAAAAATTAAATAATTAAATGTTAAAATTAGGGTCCTTTTGTGGAAATTCTTTGCATGCTGCTAAATATTGGACATAACCCAAAAATAGGCATTAGACAGTAATTTTTAGCTAAAACTTGTAATATTGTAGTTGTGTTTTTAAGATAGGATTCCAATACTATAACATATTTCCTTAAGAAAATTTCCACATATTCAGAGGAATAGGCTGTAAGGAAATCAGTCCCAGCAATAACTGGCATTTCTGGTACAAATTTTTAAAAAAATGCAATGATCAGATTAGATATAAATAAATAATTTAATTGATACAAGTTTATTTAAACAATACCTTAGCAGGATTTTCTATTTTTTTCTACAAATTAAATAGTATGGTCAGAAATCTAGGTACGCTCGGGTTAATGGCGGAACAAATTCTGCGCTGCACCTTGGCCATTTATAAATGACATTCTGAGATTACAATTTGCACTGCTCTAGAGTAGGAGTGGATGCACAATATCAGATATATGGTACTCATTAATTAAACGATGGAAGCAATCAGTGCTAGAGCAATTTGGTTTTGAAAGAAAATTGCACCAGTAACGATCGCTTGATTTGCTTAATTACCGAGTCCTACAATTTAATTGGATTCGATCCAGAGACAGCAGGACTAATCACAGACACCAGAATATAAAAATCTGTCATGTCATCGCCAATTTATATTACCTCTGACAACTTTTCTTTGGCAATCTAGATGTTAACAGGCAAGGATATATACACAGTCACAGACATATTGTTTTCTGGTCTCAAAGTTCCTAGAAAAACTGTATAAGATTTATTACATGATATCACTTTTTTAAATAGCATCTGACCTTGAAAGATTTACAAGTTAAGTGTGACCATCTTCAGGTTAATTCTTGGTCAGCACTCATGTATAGATGAATACACATATTCTTATGGATATAAATTATACTATGAACAAAGCCCATTTTGGCCAGGTATGGCACAGTCGGTGAATCAGTGATATGCTGATGAAAATCAAGACGTAGTCAGCAACAATATATAGGTCTCTTACAAAGCATAATACATCTATTGCGCAAAGCAAAATAATCTTTGGGCTTGCCATGCACCCAAATTTGCTCAAGTGTGCCCAGACACTTGGATATATGGAGAAAAATGGTTTGTAGACAGGGGCAGACGCAGGATTTGTAGAGGGTGGTTTCCACACCACGCCGCCAGTGGGCGTGACCAGCATGCATGGGGGCGTGGCTATCATTTTAGACAGTGCTTGGCTGCTCTCCAACTCTTCCTATCCCCATAATATACATGGGCAATGCTGTGTGCACTACTGTTAGGTGCACGCAGCTCTCCCTTTTCAAGCAGTGCCCCAAGCTTGGAGGGGGGTTTACAGGCACTAGGAAATCCCCCCCTTCGGTTTGCCTATGGTAGAAGTGGGTGGGGATGGCCCCAAGAAGTGGATGCACTGGGGAGCTGTGCCTCATTTTGTGGAGCAGTGCAGGAACACAATTTAATTTGCAGTGTGATTTTTTTTTAAATAAGGTAAAGAGATGTAGAAGGTTCATTTTTAGTGGCATAAGTTGATGTGTGGTTTCACAAGAGCCATTTTCACCTTTTCGGCACAGAAGTGCATTTCCAGCTGCACTCCCAGCTATTTAATAATGCAATAAAAACTGTCCCCATATGCCCTCACTCTTGTAATCAATTTATCAATTCGGTTAAACCGAGGAGAAAACATTATATATAATGTTGTTTTTTATATATACATTTATAAAAATGATCTAATTGATTATAATAATTAAATTAAATTTTTTTCAATATTACACCATTACGAAAAATGCTTCATTCTATCGCTAAAGATGGAAGAGATCCCAACTCATCTTTCAGGCTGATCTGTTTGCAGAACGTAGATCTTAAGTTATTCACCAAATTATAAGCAAACCGGTCGGTCTATGCTATAACCACACTGACCCATAGCAGAAAAGCTATAGATCTGCTCTATACCACCAACAAGCTGGTTGCCCTAGTTCTGGCGATAGCCCTTAACGTAGAGGAGGCCTTTGACCATGTTGCCCGGCCGTTCATGGGACACCCCCGGAATATGATGGGCTTCTCTTGCTCCTTTGTCAGGGGTGACTCTGTGTTATACTATAACCCCACAGCCAGAGCCATAACTTAAAATTTTAGGTCCTGGAAGGAGAAGGAAAACTGACGCCCCCCTAGCCTTCAATTTTAACCAAATTGACCTAAAATATTCATAAATTGTGCCCCCTTCAGCAGGTTGCCTCTCTAGCACAGCCCTAGTTACCGCCCTGCCCACAGCAACGGTCCTAACAAATGGATGTGCCTCATCCCCATTACAAATTAAAACCCGAACAAGAGTTGTCTCTGTCGCCCCTCCACTTTGTCCTGACTATGGAGCCACTGTCAGCTATTCTCTACAATTATTCACGGAAATCACCGGATTCAAAGCTGGCCCCAGAGACCACAAGTTGGCACTTTATGCTGATGATGTTCTCCTTTACGATCATTAACCCTCACACCAGGGCCGTAACGAGGGTGGTGCGGGCGGTGCCGTCGCCCAGGGTGCAAAGCTAAGTGGGCGTAGCAGCCGCCCGCTACCTGCCTTCATACTTTCAGCCCTTAAGTTCCACTTATGGGCTGAAGAGGAGAGAGAGGGAGAGATTGGAATGCAAATGCGTTCCAAATGCCGAACTTCCTGTCAGTGGAACACACATGCGTTCCACGGCGGAAGTTAAGGACAAGCATCAAACTCTGGTAAGTTAATCTCTCTCTCTCTCTCCTCCCCCTCCCCCTCCCTCCTCCCCCTCCTTAGATGTGGGGCGCCGGTGCCCTGTCTCGCCCAGGGCACCAAAATGTATAGTTACGCCACTGCCTCACACATAGCTACCTGCCACATGGAAAGAGATGAGAGACTACGGGCAACTGTCCAATTTTATAATCAACTTTGACAAGAATGAGATCCTAACTCTCAACATTCCACCAGATGAGCAGCAGCAAGTCAAGAATAACGTCAACCTCAGGTGGCAATTACAAGTGCCAGTCATGGAAAGTCAGTGCATGCTGACATTTGTAGTTTTCACATTGCTACTCTGGTACCAACTTGCCAGGGGTACCAGGAAGGGCCTAGTGCTACACAGTATAGTGCTGGCACCCGATATTTTTTTTCGGGCCCCCACTCTAGAGCACCGAGTCCGATGTCTTTTTTTTTTAAACTTTATTTACTTTAAAAAATATTTTTATTTATTTACTATAAAAAAACTTTATTTACTTATTTATTTACTTTTTACTGCTCTGACAGAAGATAGCTCGAACCGTGCGGTTTGAGCTCTCTCACCTGTCTGAACCACATCTATTTTTTTTTTTACTAATAAGCTGCAGTTTGCCCTGCACTTTGGCAAACTGACTCTAAGGGGAATATTCAATTGTCGGCGGAAACGCAGAAAATCTCGCGCTCCGCGTACTATTACCGTTATTGCGGTAATAGTGCGAGAAAAACCGTTGTTACGGTAGTTTTCTTGCACTAACTGTTACCGTAATAACGGTAGTAGTTTTAACGCGGCGGGGAATCCGGACAATTGAATATGCCCATAAGTACATGAAACGGTTTGTATACCTTTCCTGTATTAAAATCATGATTGCTGTTTAAAATAACATCATTCAATATGCGTTTTGCCCTTTAGTAAATCGTATGGTTTCAAAACCGCAACATCAAAGAGCATGAAAACCTCCAGTTTGATCATACCACAGCTTAGTAAATCTCTCCCTAAATGTTTTTCAGATGCAGGAATCCCTTTCACATTTTTAAGTGCGGGATAAAGTGTTTACAATCATGCAGTCTAATAATAATCGATTTGGTGGGAGGAGATGGGACACTGGCAGAGAATCACTTTGCAGGTTGCCTAGGTGAATTTGTCAATAATTAATTGAACAAGTATATCTGATTGTGTTATGTCTGTCTGACATCTATTAGGCTTTCTTGTGGCAAGTTTAACATTGATTCAGGTTCTGCCTGCTATAGCACCTCAATTTGTACCTGTAAAATTTCAGTGCCATGTTCAGCAAATGGAATAAGCAACGGTGCTTTGTATTGATCACTCTTTGTTTCTGCACGTGCTCGTGCTCATGGGCAGTTTTCATCCACTTACGCTCAATTGCATTTTTTGACTTTAGTGGAGCGCAATGCAGGCCGACGGCCGAGATTGACGCCTGGGAAGCGCATTACAATAAAAAGGATATTTTGTGATGCCGTGGGCCTGTTCTCTTTTCAATGCACTGGTTTGTTTTAAGAAATGAGTGAGCCTGTGTGCAAGATTAGTCAACGCAGGTCCATTAGCCAAGGATGACCACCTTGCACTCCGAGGTTTATAATGATGAATTGTGAGGGAGGGGGGAAAACCTTGCTTAGTGCACTCATATGACCCATATTGCACCAACATGCAACAAAAATGTCCCAGCGTACGTTATACAGGAGACACATCTATAGGTGCAAGTCTATTAAAAACAATCAAATTTATTACAGAGACACGAGTAAATACAGACCCTCGCTCTCAGAGTCGAATTAAGTGAGAGCTGCGTGCACCTAACAGTAGTGTGCGCAGTATTGCCCATGTATTTGTCTAAAACGATCGGAGACGTTACTTAAAATTTTAGCGCCTGGGGCGAGAAAGAAAAATGTCACCCCCCCTAGCCCTCAATTTTAACCAATGAACCTAAAATATTCATAAACTACACCACACTTCAGCGCTGAGCCCTGAGCGGTCATCCATATGGCACAGCCCTGAAAATGATATATTACACCACAGGGGCCCCATTGTCGTAAGTGACCAGGCCCCCAGAGCCTTAATCCAGCTCTGCCCACTCTCGTTAGTTATTTAAGGCCCAAATGAGTCTCAACTGAGTAGTATTTCAGGAGAAGAAATTAATAGTTTGAATGAGTGAAGGGAATGGTTCTAAATCTATCTATCTATCTTTCTATCTATCTATCTATCTATCCATCTATCTATCTATCTATCTATCTATCTATCTATCTATCTATCTATCTATCTATCTATCTATCCATCTATCTATCTATCTATCTATCTATCTATCTATCTATCTATCTATCTATCTATCCATCTATCTATCTATCTATCTATCTATCTATCTATCTATCTATCTATCTATCTATCTATCTATCTATCTCCCTCTCTCTCTCTCTCTCTCTCTCTCTCTGTATATATATATATATATATATATATATATATATATATATACATATATATATATATATATTGTAATCGTTCCAGGATGCACATTCTGTTTGAACTAGGAATCCTGCAAAATGTTGCACAGAACACCTATATGGGGGGCAGGGGAGAGGTGTGGGCATACTACTTCTGCATTCCAGCAAGTCAGCTGATAACTGAAGATAATTACATAGTAATGTGGGACACATATTGTTTCTCTTCTTATGAATGGGAAGAGAAAAGCAAAAGAAAGAAAATAAAAAAAATGTAGAGCATCACTTCCATCTACCACGTACATTTTACAAACCTGCAGGGTCACCTAGCTGGGGCCTGTGTGTCACAAATTGCTTCTTCCTTGGACGATGAACTTGGAGTGCAGTACCACGCTTCCACCAGAGGTGCTGCTCTATGTGGGACTCACACCGTTCCAGCAAGTGAATGGACAAACTCATCTTCCAGTATATGATCTGCACCTGTGTGAGGCATATATAAGCTTGTCTCTCCTAGCAGTCTGGACCAGATCATTGTATGAGTAAGCTACATGATGGTGGTGTTCTACAATTGTACCTGGGACGCTGTATCTTAAAACCTGCTCCTGACCTGGTCTGCATACTTTGTTCCTGAACCAATGATCAAGTATTGCTACAAACAATACTTCTCCCCTTTCTCCTGGCTTGGTAATCATGTATACTTATTTCCTGAACCAGTTCTCCTCAGTAGATCTGTATACCTCTAATCACCATTTATCCATTGCTTTTATACCAGATCTTTGCTATTCTCTTGACCACTGTTTATGTGGTACCTTTGTCTAAAATTCCAGCTTAGGACTTTAACCATTGCTTATCTGGCACCTGTGTACAAGAAGGACTTTGTCCGTTGCTTATATGCGGTGTCCTAGGCCTTCGTTTTGAACTTTGTAACTATTTATTGCCATATGGTCAGCCCTGCTGTGGCCTGTGCAGGGGGCTCCAACTATTCAAGATGTACTAGAGAAAGTGTCTTGCTTCATTTTTAATAGTTAGGTAAAATAATAGAAATAGAGACAGGTTTGACAACATATTATGAACAGTGTGAAAAGTTTTATATCCCAAAGCAGCATGAACCTAACTATAGTGCTGAGAAGAAAAACACTATTTCCATTGAGTAAGAGATCAACAAATACATTCTATATATGTAACCCCTGGGAATGCTGCAGTTGGACTTGAGCACCCAGGGGCTACTAATAATAATTGCATCAGTAAGAAAAGAGATGGATATTGTAATTTACAAGTCCAGGAAGAGAAACTACATCTCCCACAATGCTACTGTGAAAAGGGGGTGGAGCCTAACAAGACTGAGAAACCACAGAGCAAGGGGAGGAGTGAGAGAGAAGAGCATCCTGGGAGAGACTGAGCTGTGTGACCAGTACAGATAGGTGACCCAAGGCAGAAGGGCACTGGATTGATGGGTGAGCAGAGAGAACAGACAGTCTTGAGAGGTATCAGAGCAGAGTGGAGTGGTGAACAGAACCTGCTGGGAAGTCACAGTTTGAAGCTGTAGTAGGAGGTTTGCATGCACCTCTGAAGAAGGATATTTTGCAAGTCGGTCGTTTTAGAGGAAATGTTCATATCGTCTGACACACTGGTGGAGATAAGTAACTGTGCAGTGGCGCATGCAGGGGGGGTTTCTGGGTCTCCAGAAACCCCTCCCCTCCGCTAAAAAAGTGCCCTATATATCGGCACTGTACTATACAGCAGCCGCAGCGCTGTCAAAGAAGCGTCCGCAGCGGTGCTGTATACAATACAGCACTGCCGCGGACGGTTCTTTGACAGCGCTGCGGCTGCTGTATAGTACAGTGACACCTAAACGGAGCTACTGCGCATCCGCGGGCGCATGTGCGGCAGCTCTCGGGCTTTGTTTTTTTTTCCGTGGAGGGGAAACACCTGCTGTGGTTAATCTATCTGTTATTATTCATGTGGGGTTTGGACTATATCTGGCCACAAGGGCTGAAGAGTCAGGGATAGACGGGTGGGCAGGTAAATGTGCACCAAGTGTTTGTCTAATCAGCATTTGAGCTTATACCACAAGGTGATCCCTTTGGTGTTAAAATAAAGTTGTGGAACTACAAGTCCCAGGATACAAATAAGAAAGGATACAAGCTGAGGATTTTACAGTTGTTGCTACAGGAGGGGTTGCATATTGTGACTGCTGTACCTCACTGCAAGTGATTTAAAGACCTCTAAAAGCTACAAACTGGACACATGATGCTTCCATGCCATGCTGGCCTCCGTACAGAAGAGCCCCAACGTGCAGTGCCCTGCTCCATGTATGTGGTGTATTTGAGTGCTGCCAGTACGTGTGTTTGGCAGTATATGGTAAAAATATAAGTAAATATATAGATACACTCACCCTTTGAGATAATTCCAGTATCAGGAGCCAGTAAGGTTAACATATGATATATTGGTCCGGTGTATAAGGTTGTGACAATTAATGTTTATGTCTTATACTGTTGATATAATTGATGTATTGAGAGTTATTGTGTTAACCTGCTGCTCATAGTAAGAGTGTGCTATATTTTCATCCACACTGTATTGTATTGTATTGTTCACACTTTATTTAATATTATACCTAAGCCTATTTTTCTATAAAATCACAAAAAGCTGCATTTAGTGGTTCCAGTTCAATAAATGCGCCGGATTGGCTTAGCAGCACACAGTGTGTCACAGTGTGTTAGTACTGGGTAGGGGCAGCGGCACACGGAGGATTGTCGGGGGGGGGGGGTTTCCCCCCGCCGACCCCCAAAAAAAAACAACCCAGAGAGAGCTGCTGCGCATGCGCAGCAGCTCCGTTTCGCCAGTGCTGTCCTATACAGCAGCCGCGGCGCTGTCTAAGAAGCGTCTGCGGCGGTGCTGTATATAATACAGCACCGCCGCGGACGCTTCTTTGACAGCGCCGCGGCTGCTGTATAGACAGTGGTCACTTATTTAGCGCAGGGGGGGGGGTTTCTAGAGACTCAGAAACCCCCCCTGCGTGCGCCACTGAGGGGGGGTTACTGAATCTCCCCCTCCGGTGTATTTCAAGAACACCCCCTCGAAGAAGAAAGTGGTGATGCGGGTGGAGGCACTGAAAACCATGTACAGAGGTGAGAAGCACATACATCACTCAATGTATATACACCCTCACAACACCGAAGGGTGTGCTACACATGGCTCAGGATTTATTTGCTCTTGGACAATTTTGACACCACAGACATTATTTTACTACTACATTTTCATTGAATTGTGTTAAAGGAACATTTAAAGAGTTTGTCTTAAAGGCATATAGGCAGTTAGGGGATATTGATGACGGTCACTGAACTGACACTTCTGTCACACCTATACTCCATTATCTATGTTTGGACACTTAATACAGCCAGTGCTCGTGGTCAGAGAATAAGGTAAAGGTGAGAGTTGAACGTGTTCTGCTTTCATCCAATCACAGCGATAACATTATTAGTGATAGGAACGAGCCAGTTACCAGTGTATTATCTCAGATTACATAAATAGGATTCGGCAAAAAGATTGTGAAAAGGGGTTTGCTCAGCTTTTATGTTCATATATTTAAGAATAACAAAAAGTAGACACTTTTTACCTCGTGTAGCGTAGTATTACCCAATTTTCTTTCAGAATATGCCAAAGTGCCACCCCGCCCGCCCCCGTACTATGGGGTCTATGTCATATACTTGCCAACTTTTCCTCTTTGGCTTCAGGGAGATCCCGGGGAAGTGGGAGTGCGTGGGCAGGGCTTGAGAAATTGCATCATTTTGGATAAGATGACACGGTATTTGCGTCATTAAGCCCCCTCCAACTGATCTATTGCAGGGGCGAGAACCAGGAGGTCGTCCTGCTCTCCCAGGAGCCCGGGAGGTCTCCCAGAAATGCGGGAGTCTCCCGGACATTCCGGAACAGTAGGCAACTATGCGTTAAAGAAAAGCAGCTAATGAATCTCTAGAGACTGAAGTGTCTTTTACATTTCTGACTCCATTACTGAAGTCATTTTGTCTTACCTGTCAGTCTTTGGTTAAATTTTGGTCTCCATGAAAATGGCCACCTCCATAGGCAATACATGGACATAGGACACAATTTCTGAACTGTGTCATCATGCCACAGATGGCGAAGCCAACCACGTCTTGTACTGGCTCAGCATCAGGGAGAATGCTAGACTCTTCAGGGAGTGAGGGAGATCACTCCTATTTCAGGGAGTCTCCCTGACATTCAGGGAGAGTTGGCAAGTGTGGTCTATGTGATAAGGCCTCCCCTCTGTCAGTCACTTTGTGCCGCTGTCCACCAGGGGGTGCCCTTGGAGGAGTGTTTGGGGCTACAGCATGCATGGTAGAGCGTGGTGGTAGGTGTTCCTTAGTGCATAGAGCTCTATTTTTCTCTAATATCATATGGGGCATTGAAATTGTTTATGAGTATGGGGTGCTCCTACCACACACAAATTTACAAAGTCTAACCAGGTGTCAGGAGTGGGACCCAGTGCTCACCTGCCCAGGGAGGCTGGGATCAGGGAATAAAGAGTCCAGTGCTTCTTCAGGCACTGAAAAGTTATTTTTACTGTTGGGACTGCTCCCATCTTCTTCCAGAAAGAGACACGTTTATCTTCACTATTTATTAATGTAACTCATTGTCTTTATTTTACAATTATTCGTTCTTTTGTTTTTATTGAAAGCCTGAGATTGTGCTTTCAGTCACCAAAGTGCAAAACATCACCCTGGGCCTGATCTTCAAGGCATGCATACTGAGCACAATGTGCGCTTATTTTAAAATGTGCGAAAATCGTCTCTGCTTGCGCTGGTGAATTCAGGTGTAGTTCTGCTGTGCTTGCCAGAAAAATAAGTAACTTTGAGATGTCCAGAGCTTGGATCGGACATGGTTCTGTGTGCTCGAGTTTTACGTTGACTACGGGCGAACGCCCTTTCACCACCCCGTTCCCTGCCAGAAATAGTAGGTTGAACGTTGCTGCATTTAGTTACGTATGGTCCAGTTCTGGGCACGCACAAAAATGGCAGATACATTGCTTGATGAATAAGGCACAAAAACTGCAAAAGAGTGGCGAACTTAGGGCCTCCTCAAAAGAGGAGTGGCCGATTTATCCCTGACCCTAAGACCAAAAGGGGACAAGGTTATTTATATTAGAATACTTTTGTTGTTGTTGTCTTTAAAGCCCAGGAACGTGCTTTCTGTCACAGTGGTGCCAAAAAGTGAAACACAAAAAGTGCACTAGAGTGTGGCCCTCCTCAAAAGAGGAAGAGCCCATCTATCCCCAACCCCAGAACCAAGAGTTCCCTTAAGGAGCAGAACCCGCTCACCGGAAGGCTATGGGGGAGGTTCCTTCTTCAGGGGGGTGAGAACCTCAGGGCCACAACTTCCCCTTGGATCTTGGGAATCGGAGCCCATAAGGGTGCTCCCACACCACACCACCATCTGTCAAAGACAAAAATGAAAAGTACAATGACAAACGGAGAAAAATAAATAAGAGCTGTGATTACACAGCCCCAGCATTCTGTCTAGGTAATATAAAATTCTCCCACCCAGCCAAAAGGCCAGGGCAAAGGAGCGCTAGTGCAAACAAAAAAGTGGGATTAATGTGCTATGTGCCGCACTCTCTCACAGTGAGGGTGACTAGTCCAAGTGATTTTCAGGCACCCCTGGATCACCACTCTGAGGGCTCTTCATCCTGGGCTTTCTTGCTGCCAGCCTAATGACCAGAGGACCAGGTGACAGCCCATCACCTACAGGGGGCGCCTTTAATCCCCACTGGGCACATGGGCATCTACGCCTGATTTTAGGCAAAAGGCCGAGAAGCAATATTACAATTATTACATTTATATGATTAATCATTATAGTAGTACTCGGCCCTACATATTGCTACCTCGTCTTTTTCTGACTCCGAGCACGGGTTTAGGATGTGTGCCTTGTAAAGAGGGGCTAATAGCAAGGCAAATACACTATGAGCATTTAATAATCCCATTAATTAACCACTCGCAGAGGTAGTTTCCAGATTACCCAGAATACTTATTTTATTTGCTCTGCATTAAATCTAAGGATCAGGGGCCTGATTCATTAAGGATCTTAACTTAAGAAACTTCTTATTTCAGTCTCCTGGACAAAACCATGTTACAATGTAAGGGGTGCAAATTAGTTTTCTGTTTTGCACATAAGTTAAATACTGACTGTTTTTTCATGTAGCACACAAATACTTGATAGCTTATTAGTACACTGAAATTTAAAGTTGATATTTATGTGCTACATGAAAAAACAGTCAGTATTTAACTTATGTGCAAAACAGAAAACTAATTTGCACCCCTTGCATTGTAACATGGTTTTGTCCAGGAGACTTAAATAAGAAGTTTCTTAAGTTAAGATAGTTAATGAATCAGGTCTCAAGTGATGAACCTGGGAACTCTGCAGAGATTAACCAGATAGGCTATCGCATGTTTTACCCTGGCTTATACACCTATTCACCAAAGCCGTCAAGAAAGGACTGACACCTTAAACATCTAAAGGAAGGGACTTATAGTATTGTAATGATAGGACCTACGTCATTTCTGCTACACTGATTTTCTTGTTTTGTTATTGCCACTTTTTTAAAAACAAACAAGCAAACTAGCTATTTTGTCTTCACTTTTCTTGTACTATATATTCCGTCACATTTCCCAGATTAACCGCATAAGTGCAGCATTCGTATATATCGCAGCAATAACCCAGTATCACAATCTGGAGCAGACTTAACAATATAGATTCCTTATTATCTGTCAAATATAGATTGGCAAATAAAATATCACTGCTGTCCCAGTATATATACCATTGCTGGTTCCAATATGCTCATATACTCATTATTCCAAATACTCCATAGTATCCTATATGTGAGAGAAAAGAAATTGCTTATCCAAAATTAATCATCATCATCATCACCACTTATTTATATAGCGCCACTAATTCCGCAGCGCTGTACAGAAAACTCATTCACATCAGTCCCTGCCCCATTGGAGCTTACAGTCTAAATTCCTTAACATACACACACACACACACACACACACAGAGACTAGGGTCAATTTGATAGCAGCCAATTAACCTATTAATATGTTTTTGGAGTGTGGGGGGAAACCGGAGCACCCGGAGGAAACCCACGCAAACACAGGGAGAATATACAAACTCCACACAGATAAGGCCATGGTCGGGAATTGAACATATGACCCCAGTGCTGTGAGGTACAAAGCCACTCATCCACCGTGCTGCCCACAAATAAAATTAATGGATAATAGTGGACGCTTCTATGTGATTTTAAAAGAGAAATATATATGTATCTCTCTGTATATAGAGATGGATGAATGACTACTAAAGACCATATAATAAAACCACTCGAAACAAAGCCACAGATTAACCAAGTTAGGTAATAGTAATTGCTGCTCTCTTTATGCAATCACTCCATGCATCCCGGTATGTAGCGATCACTCCATGCGTACCGGTATATAGCGATCGCTCCATGCGTCCCGATATATAGCGATCGCTCCATGCGTCCCGGTATGTAGCGAACGTTCCATGCATCCCGGTATGTAGCGATCGCTCCATGCGTCCCGGTATGTAGCGATCACTCCATACGTCCGGGTATATAGCGATCGCTCCATGCGTCCTGGTATGTAGCGATCGCTCCATGCGTCCCGGTATATAGCGATCGCTCCATGCGTCCCGGTATGTAGCGAACGCTCCATGCTTCCCAGTATTTAGCGATCGCTCCATGCGTCCCGGTATATAGCGATCGCTCCATGCGTACCGGTATATAGCGATCGCTCCATGCTTCCCAGTATTTAGCGATCGCTCCATGCGTCCCGGTATATAGCGATCGCTCCATGCGTCCTGGTATATAGCGATCGTTCCATGCGTCCCGGTATATAGCGATCGCTCCATGCTTCCCAGTACTTAGCGATCGCTCCATGCGTCCCGGTATATAGCGATCGCTCCATGCGTCCCGGTATATAGCGATCGCTCCATGCGTCCCGGTATATAGCGATTGTTCCATGCGTCCCGGTATATAGCGATCGCTCCATGCGTCCCGGTATATAGCGATCGCTCCATGCGTCCTGGTATATAGCGATCGCTCCATGCGTCCCGGTATATAGCGATTGCTCCATGCGTCCTGGTATATAGCGATCGCTCCATGCGTCCCGGTATATAGCGATCGCTCCATGCGTCCCGGTATATAGCGATCGCTCCATGCGTCCCGGTATATAGCGATCGCTCCATGCGTCCCGGTATATAGCGATCGCTCCATGCGTCCCGGTATATAGCGATCGCTCCATGCGTTCCGGTATATAGCGATCGCTCCATGCGTCCCGGTATATAGCGATCGCTCCATGCGTCCCGGTATATAGCGATCGTTCCATGCGTCCCGGTATATAGCGATCGCTCCATGCGCCCTGGTATATAGCGATCGTTCCATGCGTCCCGGTATATAGCGATCGCTCCATGCGTCCCGGTATATAGCGATCGCTCCATGCGTCCCGGTATGTAGCGAATGCTCCATGCTTCCCAGTATTTAGCGATCGCTCCATGCGTCCCGGTATATAGCGATCGCTCCATGCGTGCCGGTATATAGCGATCGCTCCATGCGTCCCGGTATATAGCAATCGCTCCATGCGTCCTGGTATATAGCGATCGCTCCATGTGTCCTGGTATATAGCGATCGCTCCATGCGTCCCGGTATATAGCGATCGCTCCATGCGTCCTGGTATATAGCGATCGCTCCATGCGTCCTGGTATATAGCGATCGCTCCATGCGTCCTGGTATATAGCGATCGCTCCATGCGTCCCGGTATATAGCAATCGCTCCATGCGTCCTGGTATATAGCGATCGCTCCATGTGTCCTGGTATATAGCGATCGCTCCATGCGTCCCGGTATATAGCGATCGCTCCATGCGTCCTGGTATATAGCGATCGCTCCATGCGTCCTGGTATATAGCGATCGCTCCATGCGTCCTGGTATATAGCGATCGCTCCATGCGTCCCGGTATATAGCGATCGCTCCATGCGTCCTGGTATATAGCCATAACTTCATGCGTCCCAGTATATAGCGATCACTTTATATGTCCCAGTATATATCAATCACTCAGTATGCTGTAAGCTGTCCCCTATACATGCTGTCTCCCATATCATCCTATAATGCCCCCATACATATGTCCCAATATACAGCCTTAGTAGGATGGGAGAGAGGAAGTAGGGAGGAGAAAAATACTTGATGTTCGCTGCCCAGGAAAGTCCAAGAGAGAAGAGAGCGTGAGAAGCGCCGGGTCTGTGTTCTCATAATACTTTGTGTTCATGTGCATGATGATATCACACGCATGTGTGCACACTCAGCACAGCAGAGAACATGCACTAATGTCTGTATGGGCTTGTGTGCACATACGTGGTATGCTGCGGATCAGCACCTGTAATATACTGTGCTGGGCCCACAATATCCACAAGGGAGGAGGGGGGGTGAGGCTATATCGGGAAGGATACCTCTGTCCTTTCCTTTAAATGCCCGTAGGTATAAATGTGAATACTGCCCATTTTAGGTCCAACCCAACTTGAAGTGGTTACATGCTACCAGTGAGATTTTTAACATGATACTGCTACCAGTCACATGGTGATATGACGAACCCTGACTACCATTGTTGTTGTGATCTGATCAGGGCCATCTTTACCATTGGGCACGATGGGCAGCTGCCCGGGGGCCCCACGGGCAAGGGGGCCCCATAGGCACGGCTCTTAATGAGAATAAATAATCCTGCAAAAGAAAAAAACCTGCATAAAAAACCTACAAGGGTCACTGAGCAAGTACATCTATCTATCTCTATCTCTATATATCTATATCTATATCTGTATCTATACATCTATATATCTATATCTATATCTAGGAGCCCCGGTGCACTGCTTTGCCCGGGGGCCCATAATGTTGTTAGGATGGCCCTGGATCTGATACCATTTTCACAATTGTCATTGCTGCTCATGCTAATTGTTCTACTATGTCAGTGTTGAATGTGCTGCATTGTGTTGCTGCTATGCTAATATTCTGCACAGAATATGTACTATTGTCTTTTTATATGCAACTTGTGTTTCATGGTTACCAGGGGAGGGCTGGCAAATTTTAGACCAATTTAAAGGAGAAAAAAATGCACATGCCCCCCTGCCCCCAGCCAAGCCTGCCCCTGATGGTTACAGTCACTTAAGCCACTTCACCCGTGCTGAGGTCAAGTTCCTCTTTCTCTATTCAGTATCGACTGATTTAATAGCTTCCGTGTTGTCGGGCCATTTAATAAACATGACAAGTGACTTTTCCAGTTGTACTTGTGAGTGTGAGTCATTTATTGTGTCAGCAAGGAACACCCCCTAAAAATGCACCCCTTCTACCCCTTTAACTCAGCAAAATGAAATCTTGTTTTGTCACGTCTGCTCAAAACTAGGCGCATTGTTGTGTTAACTTATGCTTTTCAAAATGAGTCAGCGAAGTCCCTTTTTTCAAGAGAATTCATAAGAATGTAATTTATCAGTATACTAGGAACCAGTGACATCACTGAGGCAAAAATGCTTTCTGCAACAGATGTTCCTTGCTGCTTTTCAGTGCAAGACTTTGGCTTACAGGAGGGTCATTAGGACCCTGTGGCTGCCACTGCACATACATATTCATAGAGAGATGTGTGTATGTTGGCTGGTTCCCCAGCATAACCCTGCAACCTCCACCTCTCTCAGACATGCTGCAAATGATGAGGGGATGGTTAGAAGTAAAAAGTCGAGTGAAAAAATTGCCTACAGAGAAAAATAATAAAAGAAAACATCTATCTCTAGTCTGTCTATGCAAAGTAGATTGGGCAAAACTGCAGCAAAGATATGTTCTTTGCATCAGGCACTTCCGTGAACAAGAGTGCACAGCTAGAACGGAGAGTGACGTCACATTTTGAATTCTGAACTGAGAATTGCATTGTTATTCCTAACTGAAGCATGACTCGCATATTCAGATATGATGACAATAGTTTATCCAAATTGTTGGGCAGCACAGTGGCAAAGTGGTTAGCACTTCTGCCTCACAGCACTGGGGTCATGAGTTCAATTCCCGACCGTGGCTTTACCTGTGTAGCGTTTGTATGTTCTCCCTGTGTTTGCGTGGGTTTCTTCTGGGTGCTCCATTTTCCTCCCACATTCCAAAAACATACAAGTAGGTGAATTGGGTGCTCTCAAAATTGACCCTAGCCTGTGTGTGTGTTAGGGAATTTAGACTGTAAGCTCCAATGGGGCAGGGACTTATGTGAGTGAGTTCTCTGTACAGCGCTGTGGAATCAGTGGCACTGTATAAATAAATGATGATTGTTGGGCAAGATCCAAATCCTTTTTCTTTTTTTCTTTTTTTTAGTAGGTACCAAACCTTTCAGGGAACTGACCTGAGGGGGATCTGCAGAAAATAATTTACTGGTCACCTAGAATATTTCACCGTGATTTGAAAAATGTAAACAGTTAATAATTCATGCTCAGCACGTACTGGCTGTAGTGCAATATTCATGAATGTACATTAACAGGTGTCCAGAGTGGGAGGTGTATTATGTGAGGCAAGTTTACCTGTGGTTTGATCATTTTTCCCAAGTGTCTCAGTTGTCTGCACAATTCCCACAGGTCCTGCCTGTCTCTCCTCTACATCTGCTGCTGTAGTAGAGATGACGGTCATGTTAATGATGCAGTGTACAAGTTATGTTGCACCATCTTACATCAACGCTTGTACCTCGTGGACACACAACACATGACAGGGAACAATATGCAGTTCAAGCTTTAATACTGAAATTACATTTTAATTTTCTTCTTTCAGTCAAACTGGTATCTTCACCTGGCTGATTATGTCTCTCTGAGAAAGCCCTTAGACTGCCGGAGTATCATCCAAAAACATAATCACCTATCAGAGCAAACATATCGAGCTGGATTCATTAAGGAACGCAAAATGCGTTTAAAAAAAATAATCGCCTGTATTGGAGTACAAGCGGATCTGAAGAAACTTGCCATTTGCATACATGTCTAAGTACTTCTGGCTGTACCGTATGCACACAGATAGGACAGACTGCAGTCACATCAGAAAAATATTAAATACATTAACACCTCTTAATACTATAATCATTAATGCATGTTTTTACATTTTAATACATATATCAGAATGTACTTAATGCCTGCTGTACATACAATGCATTTTTACAGTTTGTCTTAATTGCAAATTGTCTTAACTGCAAACACATGGCATGTATACTTGACCATCATTACTATCAATCGGCACCTACACCTTCCCTGTAGTTGGAGCGAGTTATACAGCTAATAAACCATACTTTTGGCTGGCTCCCTCCGGGAGATCACTGAAGAGGGGTGTAGGAGGAGGGCGGAAGGGGGCGGGGCTTCTTGAATCGTGACATTTTGACCACACCACCAGTGACGTAATGCCTCTTTTAGGTCTTTTTACAGTGGTAAAAAGACCCAAAGCAGGCATTACGTTACTGGGGGCGGGGTCAAAATGCAGTGACTCACTAAGCCCTGCCCCTTCCTTCCATACACACATCCATGCCGGCTCTGATGCGGGAGCAATGCCAGATCTCCCGGAATTCGGGAGTCTCCCGGACATTCCGGGAGAGTTGGCATGTATGTAATAAACACGTACCTAAGACATGCCCAGAGCATGTGAGTGCGCTCTCCTGTGGCACGCACTTACTATACGTTGTCTACGTTGGGCTTCCCCGTACTACCCTTAAAATTGTAGGCAGTGAGAAGTGTCATATGCATGCGAACATGAATTGCATACAATTGTGTCCCCTGGCATAAGTCTCATTTTCGCTCATGCGCAGAACAATTTTTACACACGATATGGCACTTAAATGGAAGTATGTTCCTTAATGAATCGGGTCCATCCAGTCTATAAACTGTTTAAACAATATTTTGCATCTTTTTACATTACTAGAACATGAACTCTTGTACTAACCGCTTGCAGTAAATAATACATATGGGAATAAAACATTGTACAGAACAAAATACTATATATCGGAATGTTGTGTGGTGAACAATGAAAGAAAAGTTTTTGTAACATGATGGGGCCCATTGACAAGTGAACAACCCATAAACCTTAAGCGTAATTTCTGAAAAAGTAAAAATCATACTTGCCAACAATATGTTGGCTGGGTCCTGGAGATCCTGGAAGGCACGAGGGGTGTATGGGTAGAGAGGGCGGTGCTTCGTGAATTGCGTCATTTTGGCCCCGCCCCGGTGACGTAATGCCTCTTTTGGGTCTTTTTACAGTGGTAAAAAGACCCCAAACAAGCATTACATCAAAATGACGTGAATCGCAAAGCACCGCCCCCTTCGGCCGTACATGCCGGCCCTAATTTAGTGAAGTAGGAGAATCACTAGCTCTCCCGGGATTCCGGGAGACCTACCCGAAATTCGGGAGTCTCCCAGACATTCCGGGAGATTTGGCATACATGGTAAAATCAGGGATAGCGGTTTCACTGTATGTGTAAAATTGTAGGATTGTCGTGCTTCACGTGGAAATCACTCACTAGTAGCTGAGTGCCGAGTGACAGAATCACTGACCGCATACACAGCAGTTATGTTTCACCCACATTTTTCAGCACCCCTGATAAACATCTGAGCCAGTTTCGGTGCGGGGTCCCACGCTACCTTCCCACCTCTGTTTTTATTAGAAGGAAAAACGTTAACCTTTAATTAAGCTGCTCTGTCCCCTTAATGTCTTATCATTATCATCATTTATTTATATAGTGCCAGCAAATTCCGTAACGCTTTACAATTAGGAATAAACACAGTAATAAAACAATACTGGGTAATACATACAGACAGAGATGAAGAGGGCCCTGCTCGCAAGCTTACAATCTATCAGTCTTACCAGTGGTTCTGTTAGGAAGGCAAAAATTGCACTGGCCTCTTGTGATTGATTAGCAGAATTCCCGGTCAATTCAGGTCACAGTCATTCAGTGGCGGGCATCGGTAGCGAGCAGTTGTGGCAACGTTTATGGAGGGGGGGGGGGGTTTGCAGTGGATTATAAAAGCAGAATAATTTCTCATTGGATTACAATGAATAATGAAAATAAAAGATCTTATTTCCTAATGAAGAGGTTAATGAGACGTTGGGGAGTATATAATTTAATGACACTTTATTTGAACTTATTTAGGCCAATGCTTGTGGTTCACCAAGCACCAGCATGCCCTTCCAGTCAATGGCCGCCAGAGCATGCTTGAACATGTAGTTCCACCATAGGTGTCGGCAGTTCCTTAACAGTAGAGGCAAAAACAGCTGGGAAACCATTGTTCCTTTATAGTTGGGTGCAAAACTTTGAATTTCTCATCAACATTTTTTGCTGGCCAAACTTTGCAGTATTCAGGCAATTGGGTGAAACATCCAGTGCGATAAATGGAATTCTGAGTTACTCCAGAATTCCCCTGATTTGCACTAAATAGAATCAGCCGCTACAGAATCTTACCACCTTCGCCTGAGTTACCCCTCCCAATCGTGTGCTGACACTGACACTAAAGACGCATGCAGAACTCCAAGATAAAATTAAAGGCTAATGTATTTGTAAAAAAATAAACATTTTTATTATTATTATTTTTAATGTTAAATAAGGTAGCTCGTCTCACACAGTTTTTTTTGCCTCTAGGCCAAATGATCCAATTGATGTTTCTCCACAGAGTGGATTTATGCTATATCAACCACTTTTATTCCTGGGCATACTCCTGATGTAATGTACTTGATGGATCCTTTGTCCACCATGGTCTGAGGATGTCACCAGGTAGTGATTTTCTGGTCAGATATATTGCTTATCATTTTGACAGCCCTATATCCCCCTTTGTTATACACACTCCTGAGGTTTCTCTTTTCCATAGTAAAAATGCATTATCTTGAAAAGGACACATTTAGGGCCCCACTTGGTGATATTTTGTCTGTCCCTGCTATGGTGATATGTAACTATATGATGTTAGTTTGAAGTGGACCTGTACACCCACATTCTATTTCCCCGCCCCCCAGTTTGTCTTATTTCCCTGCCACTTAAGTTCATACAATGCTGCAATTATGAACTATTTCATCTCGCACCACACAACTGTTATCTGTGGCTCCTGTGTCTCCTGGTTTTCCCACCAGAAAAATTGGAGTTCCAGCTCCTATCAATAAAATGATAGGAATTATGATTCTGTTGAGCATTCATTTATAGACCATGCAAATCCATCTCTTATGTGTGTCCTCTTGCTACCTATCCTAAGTCTCCAGCTCTTCTCTGAAAGGGTTAAATCTATCATACTGTAACAGTTGGAACAGAACACATTGGTATACAAGACTCAGGGCCACAACTTTGTATTTTAGTGCCTGGGGCGAGAAACAAAAATGCCACCCCCCAACCCCCAATATTAACCAAATGAACCTAAAATATTTATAAACAGCACCCCCATCAGCATTGCGCCTTGGGCAGTCACCCCCATGGCACAGCTCTGGTTACGGCCCTGATGATACAATACCATACTCTTCTCCTTATAACCAACCTTGGGATATCCATTTCAGGCTCAATTCGTTGTTAGTAAGGCTCCTCTCCCATCACTGCCAGCACAACAATCGTCCTGTTTCACTGCCACCCTGCTTTTGGGGGAGAAAACGGATCCACACGACCCGCAGGGAACAAAGAAGATGGAAGAAGATTGCTGGTCACTACATCTTGACATTCAGATTCCACAATCTCACTGCTGAATCACAGAGTCTCTGCTCTGATCTCTGGCTCTGATTCTGGCTTCTGGGTCCAGGGAGAGAGCTAACTGCTGGCTAGCTGATTAGCAGCCCATATGTCCCAGTAGCTGGCCAGGCACGGACAGTTGCCCATCTCTCTCCTCCAACCCCAGCAGACGCTAGCTCCGCCAAGTCTGGAGAAGGGTCTGCCTGGCAAATATTAGCAGCCTATTAGGAACATTTTAAAGGGAACAAAATGCAGGTAGCCCCAATGGCGCACGCAGGGGGGGGGGGGTTTCTGGGTCTCCAGAAACCCCCCCCCTCCGCTAAAAAAGTGCCCTATATAGCGGCACTGTACTATTCAGCAGCCGCGGCGCTGTCAAAGAAGCGTCCGCGGCTGTATACAGCACCGCCGCGGATGCTTCTTTGACAGCGCCACGGCCACTGTATAGTACAGTGCTGCCTAAACTGCGCTGCTGCGCATGCGCGGCAGCTCTCGTGCTTTTGGGGGTTTTTTGGTGGAGGGGAAACCCCCCTTAAACATGCTCCGTGAGCCCCTGAGCCCAGTGACCCAGCCCAAAGTAGCCCACAATGGGACCAGCCTGGGGGGCAGATAATAACAGGCTTCCACAATGGTTCTTAACATAGGAGCCTTAAGGGGTAACATATCCTGGCCATAGTCTATTTTCTCTGCAAAAATGAGATGCATTACCAATGGGTGAAATCATTACACTGCCATAGTACCATTCACTAAGTTCCCATTGTAAGCAAGGTGGTTGAAGTGCGGAAAATTAGCTGTATTGAAAAAAGTAAAGTACAGTGGCTCCTTCTTCACAGAAGACCCCAATAGCCACTGACTGTGGGCAGCACGGTGGCTAAGTGGTTAGCACTTCTGCCTCACAGCACTGGGGTCATGAGTTCAATTCTAGACCATGGCCTTATCTGTGAGGAGTTTGTATGTTCTCCCTGTGTTTGCGTGGGTTTCCTCTGGGTGCTCCGGTTTCCTCACACACTCCAAAAACATACAAGTAGGTTAATTGGCTGCTATCAAAAATTGACCCTAGTCTCTCTCTCTCTGTCTGTGTGTGTGGTTAGGGAATTTAGACTGTAAGCTCCAATGGGGCAGGGACTGATGTGAATGAGTACTCTGTACAGCGCTGCGGAATCAGTGGCGCTATATAAATAAATGGTGATGATGACGACTCCCCTCCCCCCGCGTCAGTGATCTCTGTACCCCTGTGATGTCACTGTGAGAGGGAGGAGATACTGAGCAGCTAAAGATGATACTTATCACACAAGGAATCAGGACAAACCCAAAACAACCAAAAGTATGTAATATGTTTTCTGGAAAAATAAATTTAAGTAGACCAAAGCCAGCCAAGGTGTTTTCCATGGGGTAAGAGGAGAAAAATTTGGGAGGGGGCCCTCTTTTGGCCATTCGGCGTCATCTCCATTGTGAGTTGTTTTTTTTATATACATGAGCAGAACAAGTGAGCCGAGGACACGAGTCATTTGTTTCCTTAAAAACACTTTAATGATTTATTTATTAATATATGTAGACATTTATTTAGTTCTAAGCAATTAACAATGGAAATCCTGACAGGTCTCTCCAGTTGTCAGCTGACATAATCAGTGTCTAATAGCATGTGATTATTCCGCAGCGTTTCACAGCAGGAGAGAGCAGAGCTTGCAGCACAGTGAGGCAGACTCCTAGGTGGAAATTATGAATTAATAGTTGTTTTTAGGTTGGAAAAAAAAAAAAAATTCTCATCCGGTTCAATCTTTCTTTCTCAAAAACATAAAACCCCACTTAATCCACAGGAAAGAGAAACCTTTTCTTAAGATTAGAATAAATCTCTTTAATTTTTGGGGTATATTAATTTTAAATAATTTACTGTAACACAATATTATTTTTTATAAAAATGCTGTTGTTTTTTAATGTTTATAGAGTAACATCATCATCATTTTAAGATTGCCCAAAATTCTGAATCTAGAATTGTCTTAATTGACTGTAAACGTTTAAGAATTTCATAGGTACTTGCCAAATATTTCTCTCTCATACTGCTTAAACTGCGTTTTTATGTTTTATTGTTTTCACTTCTACATATAACATTTATATTACCTTAGATTTAACACTGACTGTTTAACGGTTTGACTTGTTTGTTAATATTTATTTATGTCTTTCTGGCTACTCCTTTCTGTCATCGTCCCACAGATATCACAGTGAGGACAGAGATGGTGATTGATCATTTGCTCATTGGAGCGTTCGGCCTGTGACACACTCGGCGCTCCTCCACGTCCATGCGCTCAATTAAACTCGTTTAAAGGGCATCAAAATATCTCAAGCACACAGATCTAAATTATTCATCCAGCAGAACGGGCGGTAAAGCGAGAGGGAGATCCCCCCAAACACAAATGTCTGAATCCACTGGAGTTTGTTAGAGGCTGGAAGGTTGATCTTGATGATTTTGGGCCTCATTTCGAGTAAGGAGCAATGCAAAAAAAAAAAAAAGTAGCAAATTTGCTTTTGGACAAAACATGTTGCAATGCAAAGGGTGCAAATGCATTTCTTTCTTTTTTTTTTTTTTGCATGCAGGGAAAAAACTGACTGCTTTTGCATATAGCACAAACATCTGGGCAGTTTTATATTTACACTGCAATTTAGAGTTGAGCTAGAACACGCCCCCTTCCAACTCAAAATCTGTCCACACATTTAAATTTGCCCATCCTGTAGTGCAAACTGGTTGTGTCATAGTGCAAGTTTGCTCCTTTTTCTTATTGCTTTGCTCTTAAATGTCCATGAGTCCATTTGTTGCTTGATTTTATTACCTGGGTCCCTTCATTTTGATTTGGTATTGATCTAGTTAAGATTTGGATTAGTTAGAAACTTTGGGTCGGATGCAATTTACAACATTAGCGTTTGCTTAGTATTCTCTCCGCACTTATCTTACTATATGCGTACACTTTTGTTAGATAACCTAAAAGAGTGTTCAAAGTTAAAACCATAGGATACACTTCAAGTGTGTCCCACATAACGTCTGTAAGGCCATTAAATAAATAAATATATATTTTTTAAATAGTGCCTCCTCCCCTCCAAAATATTTAAGTTAGGCAAGATCGTGGAGACAAAAAGTGTAGGGTGCCCCCCAAACTTACCAGTACCAGCATTAGGCTTTGCTAGCCCGGTCTGATGACACTATAGCGGGCAAACCCGCAGCATGGGGTCCCTCTGCCGTAGTGCCAAACCAGCCCCAGACTGGTCAGTAGAGGTCTGGTTTCCCTAAAGGGATGGGGCCCACAAAAATATGCACCCCCTTTCCCCCCCAAGGTATAACCAGCCCCGTGCTGAGAAGCACAAGGGTTATTACCACAGCCCTGGAGTGGTGGGGGTGGGTTAATTGTACAAAAATAGAAATAATTAACCATTTTTTTCTGTGGTGCACTAAGGTCCAAGCATGCCCAGGCTGCCACTCAGATAAGTTTTTTGGGGACACACCCACTTATTTTTAAAAATTGTTTATTTCATTTGTTTTAAAACCCAACAAGATCATGCTGATCGTCATCAGCACGGATCTTACACCAAGAGGAAAACAGCTGCAACATATATATATATATATATATATATATATATATATATATATATATATATATATATATATATAGTTCAGGAAAGCGAGTCCGATTTCTGGCAAGGAATCAGCAGATTGCAATGGTAAGGATTGTTGTTTTGACATTTGACCAGATTTTAGAATAATTTCCAGGTACACTTTGCCAATAGGCATGTGTACCTAAGTTTGTAGGCTAATTGGCTGCTATCATTATCATCATCATCATTTATTTATATAGTGCCAACATATTCCGTAGCGCTTTACAACTGCTATCAAAATTTACCTCTTTCTCTCTCTCTCTCTCTAGCGCTGCGGAATTAGTGGCGCTATATAAATAAATGGTGATGATGATATGTGTAATACCGTCTAGGCCAGTGTTGGCTAACCTGTGACACTCCAGGTGTTTATGAAACTACAAGTCCCAGCATACCCTTCCAGCAATAAGCTGCTATATATTGGCAAAGCATGCTGGGACTTGTAGTTTCACAAACACCTGGAGTGTCACAGGTTAGCCAACACTGATCTAGGCGGACCTTTGTGCACAATGCTCCCCATCCTGCATGTTTACTGAACTGTGTTATTAATTGGGATTGTTTGAATTTTAAATACTTCTGGTCAATGAATAACAGCTAATAAAGCGGAGTACATAAAAATAAATAGTGAGAATAGCATCAGTATGAAAAATAACAACACGTCTTTTAAATCCGTGACTGTCCTAGGAAATTAGGGACCGGTCCAAACTTTAGTTTTGGGATGGAACCAATCTTGTGGTTTAAAGTCTCGAGTTATGCAGAGGAGCCAAAGAATGTCTTAGAAGGGCGTTGGTCCCTTTAAAAATGTTTGTTATGTGGTGGAATACTTATTTCCTCTTGCATCATGTTCTATTAACATTATCTAGATGTGCTGATCCTATTCTAATATGCATCCTAATACAGCATTATTTCTTATTTACATTAGTAGATGGGTGATCAAACAATCACAATACATGGTTCTGAGCAACACTTCTACATAATTCTAGATAATAAAGATGACAATTGTCAGAATTGTCTATGACACAATACTAGCTAATTTAAATACAGCATTTAATTAAGGGGTTAAAAATACTTAAAAACTAAATATATAATCAAATACAGTCTATTATCATATTTGGGTTTTCACCATAATTAATGTCATATATTCCTTGTATTACTCTCAACAGACTTCTCTTTGGGAGCAAGTATGTCACAAGTCTTAAAGACCTCATAAGTGGACATAGAGCCTTTTTTTAAAGTGTCATAAATTGTATTGGTTTAACTTATTTATACATATTAATGTGCTTTCTGCCAGAAAAGCACCTACATTGAGCAAAAGGCTTGCGGTCAAGCAGGAGAGACAAGGGCCTATAGCAACCAATCAGACTCTAGCTGTCATTTTGTAGAAAGCACTAAATACATGAAAGCTAGAATCTGATTGGTTGCTGTAGGCAACATCTCCACTTTTTCAAACCCGCAGCTTATTAAATCTAGCCCAAGGACTTCAACAGGCGCTAGGCCAACAGCCCCCCTCCACCTTCACCCTCTATAAAGCTTGTTGACGCCTCCGTTCCGATATACAGTTCTGATTATAATGAAAACAAATTAAATTACAAGGTTTCCCGTGACCCATTTAAAAAACCAAGTGGAGTTGAGTTTTGAAAACACACGGTCATAAACATTGGTGGGGGAGAGGTGAAGGAGGCCGGACTTTAAATTAAAGACGAGTTCATTTTTTACTTTTATTCTGTCATGGAAGGCAAGGGGCAGCTACAAGCGTAGTAGTATTGGTAGTGTTTGAGGACCTGATTGTGTCTGTCCATTAAACATGGAATGATATGCCAAAGAAAAATCCAATGTAGTCTTTACAGAAGGCACACAAAACTTGTGACACAAATTACATTCCTGGTCTGCTGCAATAGAGATGTAGATTGTGTGGGGCAGCACGGTGGCTAAGTGGTTAGCACTTCTGCCTCAGCAATGGGGTCATGCGTTCAATTCCCGACCATGGCGTTATCTGTGTGGAGTTTGTATGTTCTCCACGTGTTTGCGTGGGTTTCCTCCGGGTGCTCCGGTTTCCTCCCACACTCCAAAAACATACTAGTAGGTTAATTGGTTGCTATCAAAATTGATCTCTCTCTCTCTCTCACTCTCTCTCGGCAGGAACTGATGTGAGTGAGTTCTCTGTACAGCACTGCGGAATCAGTGGCGCTATATAAATAAATGGTGATGATGATGATGATGATAACATAGTTATTTAATAAAGAGTTTTATGAAAAGAGCAGCTGTTGGCAATCCCTTGAAGAGAATTTTTCTGAGAATAGGTATAGAAAGAAAAGGACTATAGTGAGCTTCTTAAATAAAGCTAACAATAAATTCTGGTGAGGAATTACATTGTTTTCTTAATGCATGGGCGGCCTTAAAGTTGTAAGCCCGAATGAAGATTCTTAGCAACCAACGTCCATCAGAAGACATCAGTGGATTTGGAAGATTGAAAAAGTAGAGAAGATTGAAGATCAGAGGTTGACAAAGCAATGGGTAGAACTGATACAATCTCATCAGGCAAGAACCAAATCAAGAAGGACCACAGTACACGACATAACTACGATTCCAATCTATGGTGGGAAGATAGGTTGGATCAGTAAAGAAAGATCATTTCTATTTGTAGAAGAGCTATTGACTTTGCCCTGGATGGTTCCTCCTAACTCACCCAGACTTTGTTGCTTCCCGCTTTCTGGCTACCAAATTCTGATTTCTAATTAACAAATTGGTCCTTGAAAAAAATACATACACAGTCCTGATCATCTTTGGTTGCATTGTTTGGAAGAAATCAATAATGTCTTAGGAGCTAAATAACGAGACCACATCTTCTGGATACTTTCTCTGTCTTGAGTATGCTCTCTGAAGTAAACAATTATATTGCAGAGGGTTATAAGTCTGAAAAGAAATTTGAGAACCCCACATCCTGCCAGTTGATCCTTAGGGGTATATTTACTAAACTGCGAGTTTGAAAGAGTGGAGATGTTTCCTATAGCAACCAATCAGATTCTAGTTATCATTTATGTAGTACATTCTACAAAATGACAGCTGGAATCTGATTGGTTGCTATAGGCAACATCTCCACTTTTTCAAACCCGCAGTTTAGTAAAGCTAGCCCTTAATGTCATGGTCACAGGCAGACAAGGATATGAAATGGGAAATCAGAGAAGTTACACTGAATAAATCACAAGTAACACCGGAATCCTTTTGCTCGGGCATTGCACTGTTCCCTAAGCACGCTTTTAAACCTGATTTCTTCTGGTGTCAGAAGGTGCAATCCCCATATGCAGACACATGCCTAAGGACTATGAGAGTGTGTCCGACACCAGGAACAGAAGAGTTTTAGGAGCCACCACTGAGGACAGAGGTATCTGATTCGTAGATTTTGGGCATATTTGTCAGCAACTGCTTTTACTATAAGTGCCTGTAACAAAGCCTGCCCTGCTAGCTGCTTACTGAAGCGTTGCTGAACAAGGGAGATGCTGAGCAGGCATATGAAGTCAGTTCCGCATCAGTGAACGTAGAGCAAGACAAGGTCCATGTGCCAGTGAGGTGTGATTTTCAGCAGAAGCTGCTTTTCATTTTTTTAAAGCAGCAATGTCATTTCTCTCCAACTGCAGTTGAGAGGGGGCATAGATTTAATTAAAAAAAAAAATAGAGTAAAAGTAAAAACAGTGAGGTCTATATAATGTAGCCGGCTATGTGATGGGCAATCAAGCTCAACAATATTGAGGCATGTTAAATTGCACTTAGCTGCTAGTCCAGCATTCACCATGAAGATGTCAGCATTCTTGTTTGTTGCCCGTTGTGGAAGATTCTTTCCAGCCATTAGCTTGTCAGTTTGAAGATTCCTTATACTTTAAAATGTGCCTCCTAAAAGGGTGTCCTATTTTCTGTTTTTTTTTTTAGAACTACATTTTCCGTGCATTGGGAGGAGCTATATGAGTCAAGTTCTATCTAAGACTTCTCCCGTGCTGCCCCCCTCCACTGGAACAAGCTCCCTCGCTCCATCAGAACATCCCCCAATCTGTCCAGTTTCAAACAGGCTTTAAAAACCCACCTTTTTCTAAAAGCCTTCCAGTTTCCCACTTAACTTCCTACCTGATCTTCTGCCTCTCCCCCTTCTTCCCCCTTCCCTGATTCAGCCTCCATTCCCACCTTCTCACCCTGTCTCTCTGTCTGTCTACCCTTCCCCTTAGATTGTACGCTCCCTTGAGCATGGTCATCTCTCCTCCTGTTTCCACCACTTCTAACTCTGCTCTCCAGCTACCTAGACCTCCTCCTCAAAGACCTTCTGCCCTCTGACCCCTCTTGCATTTCTCTACACCCCTCTGTGGTTCTTCCTGTCATCCGCGCCCTCCCTCTTGGACTTAGGCGTATGCGGATCTTCCCTCTCCCCCCTGCCCCTCTCTCTAGCTGTGCTTTGAGCTTCCTGAGTTACTGTGCTTATTGTTAATTGTACTGTGCTGTCTCACCTTGTACTGTAATATTGTTTGTCCCTGTACGGCGCTACGGACACCTTGTGGCGCCCTATAAATAAAAAATAATAATAATAATAATAAATCATTGATTGGTTCAGGTGGATGCGGCCCTCTCCAGCTACAACTTGTTGAACAACTTTCGTCACAAATAACTAAGTATTTAGTGGCTGCCTTATACATTTTTAGGGCACAAAAATGGATACAATACTTGTGATTGGCACCAGGTCTAACATCAGAAGTCTTAATATGCCTAAAACTGGAAAAATAGGAGCCCCCTGCCTTTCCCATCCCTCATACCAGTGACTATAATACAGATACTCTGTGGTAGTGTTATTATACAAATCAGAGGCTGTTTTGGTGGCAGCCATACAAAACTGAACTAGTTCTATTTGCTAATATTCAAACGAGAGTCCATTCTGGTGGCAATTGTACGGTACTCAGGGGCAAACGCAGGATTTGTAGAGGGGGTTTCCACACCACGCCACCAGTGGGCGTGGCCAGCATGCATGGGGGCGTGGCTATAATTTTAGACAGTGCTCGTCTGCTCTCCAACTCTTCCTATCCCCATAATATACATGGGCAATGCTGCATGCACTACTGTTAGGTGCACACAGATCTCCCTTTTCAAGCAGAGCCATGTGAAATGGGGGCAGGGCCCAGCCACCTCAATTATACAGTGCCCCAGGCTTGGAGGGGGGTTTCCAGGCACTAAGACAACCCCCCCCCCCATCGGTTTGCCTATGGTACTGGGTTCATTATAGTGGCAAGTGTACAAAAAAAAACCTTCAGTTTGGTGACTAGTATACAAAACAGTCCATTCTGGTGGCAACTGTAGAGTACAGAGTCCATTCTAAGAGACCTTCAATTTGGTGACTAGTATATAAAACAAGCCTCCAATCTGATTAGAGGTCCTGCTTTGTATACTAAGGGTCAGAGTTTATAGGGGACCTCTAATACAATCATTTGTATATAGCAGCCCTTTACTTTAGTAACTGAATAGGACAAAGGGCTGGGGAGGGTAATATACTGAGGAGTTAGCTCCTTTGTGGAGTCTTTTGTTTCCCTCAAAATGTATTGATTTTTCCTCCATCAATGAAGTGGCTGAGATTGAGTCTCATCCTACTTTTATTTGGATGCATCGTGCACCATATTATTGGCACATTTTCAAGAGAAGCGCACGCCTAGACACACTCTGAACAATGTAATCTAAACATTAAAACACACAAAAGTGTCACATGGATAAAGACAGTACCAAATGTTCTTCATTGTTGTGATTAATTAAATCTCAACTCAGCAGTACATTTGGAGAAAAAGTGAAAAGTTTTGCTGAATAAAGGCTGGGTGGATCATTCTTAAATGAGCGTTATTAGCATTATTTTTATACATCCTCTGAGTTGGAGAAGATCGGTCTTGGCCTTTCCATTCACACCTTTTTGCTTCATGCAAATCCATGCAGGAAATACATGTATAGATGCACATCTACCAATGTAATACAACGTACAAATGTAAAGTATGAAGTAAAGGCTCTGACGCCTGAGATGTAAGTGAGGGTCAAACAAGCAGCATCTCAGGACAAAAAAGGAAAAGTTAAAGTTAACAAAAATGTGCTATAAACACAAAAATCTCCCTTGACCATAAAAATCTAGGGACCTATTTATCAAATCCCGGCGATATGAAAGTTTTTTTTGTATCGATAGAAAATCTTATCTCTCCACAATTCAATAATAAATATATTTACTGGCACAATAAAAGCTAAACCTAACTCTTCACTGGGCCAGTGTGGGAGGATTTGCGCGTTCATGTATAGGCTTGCTGGCACGCGTATGCAGCATGGAACAGAAAACAGTGGTACTTGTAACACCGCTGTCCATGGTAAGTAGAACAGAGACCCCGCCGAATGTTATCACCAACAATAACCAGCAATGGTCTTCTCTGGCCTTAATTCCAGAAAAACTGTTTTTCTCCCATTCTTAAATAGGTCCCCTAGTGACCTTGTGCTATATAGCTCCTAACCTTAAGTATTAATACTAGAGGGTACATTTATCAAGCTGCGAGTTCCCGGCGGGTTTGAAAAGTGGAGATGTTGCCTATAGCAACCAATCAGATTCTAACTGTCATTTTGTATAATGTACTAAATAAATGATAACTAGAATCTGATTGGTTGCTATAGGCAACATCTCCACTTTTCAAACCCGCCAGAAACTCGCAGCTTGATAAATTTACCCCCAAGACTGTATATGATATGTTGCTGTTTTTGTCAACACACGTAAAAAAAACAACAGGAATGGCGCTAGATGTACCTTTGCTAGCACTATTAAACAATAGCTTAAATGGCAGGATTTATGGCAGAAGCTGTTGTTGAATAGTTCTAGGTACATCTAACGTTCCAATTGTTTGGTTTTATTGTCTTAAATTATAGGGATCATAATGTTCTCTTTTTAAGAACTAGCTGCTTCATGTAGGTTTTAATTTTTTTTATTTATTTTTTTAATACAATAATTTAAGTGCCAAAAGGAATTTTTTATATTGTTTTCCAGGAACATATAAAAGCAACATAATGAAAACACTTTGATGACAATTTTCCTTTAAGCGGATTAGTTGGTAAAATATATCATTTATTACTGCAGTAAAAGTATGTAATCCCTCTGTATCATCATCATCAGTTATTTATATAACGCCACTAATTCCGCAGCGCTGTACAGAGAACTCACTCACATCAGTCCCTGCCTCTTTGGACTCACAGTCTAAATTCCCTAACATACACAGACAGACAGACAGACTAAGGTCAATTGATAGCAGCCAATTAACCTACCAGTATGTTTTTGGAGTGTGTGAGGAAACCGGAGCACCCGGAGGAAACCCACGCAAACACAGATAGATAAGGTCCATGGTTGGGAATTGAACTCATGACCCCAGTGCTGTGAGGCAGAAGTGCTAACCACTAGGCCACTGTGCTGCCCCATCTTGTTTTTTGTAAAAAAAAGTATGCAGTCGAATCGATATACACTTTAAAGATACGCTAGTGAAAATGCACACGTGGCTGCTCAGAAGTCCGGAATAATTGGGCGTATCGGAGCGGAGTTTGTGTAACTTGGTGGTGTGGTTTGCGCTGACATTTAGCAATTGTTGTGGTAGCTGGTGGTAGTTTGTGACCTGTGGAGCTTCCATATACGTGGGCAGTTTGATTGTAGTGGAGTTAAAATATAGGAGTTGTAACAGTGATGCTAACCACTTTCTACATTTATGTAATCAATAAAATGTTGTAGCCAATTTGCACTCAGGTCATGTGTCGGAGTCAGTTTTTCATGTGTTACAGTATATTTACCAAGAGTAGAATTGACTCTGCGCCGTCGTGGGATTCAGTGAAGAGATCACTTTACCAAATTGCTGGGATCTCACATGTCACAGTGCACAGGAGTATTAATTACCAAGTGACACAGTAAGAGATCCGCAGGCGGTAATTCACATGTGACTCTGTGAGGAGACCTGGAAAACATGCACTGTTAGCAGTTGGCAGAACGGAGGCATGAACAAGCGCCACGGACGGTGAAGATGCGAAGGGGGAGTGGAAGGCCGCTGTCACGCCTGCGCCTGTTGCCATATTTGAATCTCCAACTCGCTTATCCTCAAATGCCCAGCAAAGCTTGACTGTTTTCAGCCTAATCAGGCCCTAAGTTCAACATTTGTTTTTCTTCTTCCGGGAGATGCCGGCTGGGACGTGGGCGTGCAGGGGGCGGGGCGCTGAAATCGCGTCATTTTGGCCCCGCCCCCGTGACGTAATGATGCAAATCGCGTCATTTTACAATGGGAGTGGGGCCAGACGCCGCGATTCCGGGTGAAGCGTTTAAACCGAATTCTGCCCACTTCACTAGGAAGTGGGCAGATCAGGGAGATTGCCACACTTTCCCGGGAGTCCGGGAGACTCTCGCGAAATGCGGGAGTCTCCCGGACGTTCCGGGAGAGTTGGCAAGTATGGGTAAGTATTGCTGTCTGTATTACTCTACCTCTCTCACCTTTCGTACCACTCACTAAATACACCACCCACCAGATAAAATACATCACCAAATACTACACTATCCCTCACTCACTGAAATAGCCCTTGTTCACCAGCACTTCCTGTTGACACCATATATCACCCACTGAAATACCCTCTCCATAATGTGACGAATAATGAAAACACCAAAAAAAAAAGTTTATAACAATTTTATTTATTAAATAAATTAAATTGTCCAAACTCTCAATAGCATTCTCTGCTATTCATTCCTCATGAGTTGTTTTTGTGATCGATGTCTTGTTAGGTGGAAATGATCATGAAACTATTCATTGGGTAAAACGTAACTAAACTTTTTACTATATGCAGCTGTGCGACATCGCAAGTGAGGGCGGAGAGCGGACTCCAGATCAACTAGCAGCTGTATCAGACACCACCACACTGGTACAATATGGTGGCTGGTCCAGACGAGACCAGCATGAATAAATCTCCATAACAAGGGCTGGCCCCTAGTAACCAGAACCAGTGACTTTCAAAGAAAATTAATCTCACACTGGAGCTGGCATCTGGCATGCCCTCCCAACCCTGCACCCTGGATGGTGGCACATATCGCATTGCCAGGGTGCAAAGATATATATGTATATATATAATTTATGCACATAGATATAGGCAGCTCTCTAAAGAACGATCAAGCAATTATAATAATCACAAACAATTCAACCAATACAGAGTGCAGAACCAGAAGCTGCACATATGTATCAAATCAATAAAATATTTTATTTAATAAATACATATAAAAATTAGGTAAAAAACAAAACACAAGAGTAACACTTATACAAAAATAAACTTAATACCAAAAAACATGAATTTGGAGCTCTAACTATACCCCCAACATAAAATATACATGAACAGAATGCATACATACATACATACATACATACATACATACATACATACATACATCTATACTCATGATATAAAAACTTCCATTGATTTAATAGTTTGGTGTATTATTATATATTAAGTTCAGTTATAGAACAGACTGTGCCCATGGTTTCAGCTCTAGCTCTGTTCCTCCTGCACACTCTCAGTGTACAGTGTACACCTCCCTGCCAGTAACGCGGATCCTGCTGCATAGCTGAGTTGCAGACTACAGGAAGTGATTGTTTTACTTCCTGTATTGCGGTCTGGACTGGAGCCAGGCGCTGCTTCTACCTGTGCAACAGGTGCACAGCTGCCTGTGGCACCGCCTGGATACCTGGGTTGTTAGGTTTGGGCAAATGGTGTGCGGCCGTGGCGCCCCCTTGGCATTGCGCCCTGGGCGGTCGCACCGGCCGCACCGCCCTCGTTACGGCTCTGATCATTGCTTGTTGTGTTCCTTACAAGATCAGGTTACAGTGTATGATACCTCACAATGATAATGATGATGGAGAAGTTAATGATAACCTGAGATTGTACAAGTGGACAAAGATTATATTAAAAAAATTTTTTTCATTTTCTTATATCATTTGTGGTGACACATCTGGAGAATTATTTTTCTCAATTTTTTTTTTGGTCATATTGTAGAAGCCAAAAGCAGGAAGGGTGCAATCAACATTCATTTGATGTTTTTTTCTTTTCTTTATTGAGAACATTTTTTAAACAGTGAGTACAAACAAGACAAACTTAGGGGAAGGACAGTAACAGTGAGAAGTGTTCTTTGATGGTTTTGTTTGTGTGTGTTGATTTTTTAAGTTTGACACTGTTTTATATACTTCCTGTTTAAAATGAGAAAACAAGATAGAGGACTGCATTAGGAGCCATTGGCTAGAAAGGCACGATGGTGCTTATTGAACCACAAACACCAGCATGCCAACCCAGATTATGATTGTCAGTGCATGCTGGACCAAGTAGTTTCACAATTTAAAAGAAGTTTAATTGAATAAATTAACCCCTCATTCATAATGTTTAATACAAAAGAAAAATTCATATTCTTTGTCACAACATAATAGGAATTTCTTCTGTCTTGGCAATCCAAAGTGAGGCAAAAAAACCCATAAAAGCAGACACAACTGCTTGCTTTGAACGGCTGTAGCTGAATGATTGTGACCTAAACTGATCGGGACTTCCCTTAGGTGCTAGCCAATCACAAGCAGTCAGTGTGGGAAACCGATTGGATGAGCGATTTATGGGACTCTCAATAACTCCAGGGGGTATATTTACTAAACTGCGGGTTTGAAAAAGTGGAGATGTTGCCTATAGCAACCAATCAGATTCTAGTTATCATTTATTTAGTACATTCTACAAAATGACAGATAGAATCTGATTGGTTGCTATAGGCAACATCTCCACTTTTTCAAACCCGAAGTTTGATAAATTTACCCCTGTTCACAATCATTCAGCGTCAGACGTTTGTAGCAAACAGTTGCCTTGACTTTTGTGTTTTGCGTTTCCCTCACATTACATTACAAAGACAGGAGAATTTCCAAGACTGAACCATTTTCCAGTGGATTACGATGAAAGAAGAGCAAAGAAGTGGTGAGCGAGGATTTAGGGATTGTTGTTATTCAAAGAAGCTTTATTTTAAAATTGTTGGTGTTTATTTATTGTTGTATAATAGAAGTGGACTCATTTTCTTTAATCTAGAGCCCAGATGGGCTACTGAGAGCATAGCAAACCGAGGGGGGGGGGTTCCTAGTGCCTGGAAACCTCCCTCCACGCCTGGGGCACTGTATAATTGAGGTGGCTGGACCTTACCCCCGCTTCACACGACTCTGTTTGAAAAGGGAGAGCTGTGTGCCCCTAAAAGTGGTGCACGCAGCATTGCCCGTGTATATTATGGGGATAGGAAGAGTTGGAGAGTAGCCAAGCACTGTCTAAAATTATAGCCACACCCCCATGCATGCTGGTCACGCCCACTGCTGGCGGGGTGTGGAAACCCCATCTACAAATCCTGCATTTGTCCCTGGAGAGCACCCGTACTTTTCAACACAGGGCTAGTAGTCTCTGAGGGGGAATACCCATTATCCTGTTATAATGTGACCAGCCCAGCCCGTCTAGCCTACTGCTGGCTTCACTTTAGCAGGAGGAGCTTAATGTTGTTTTTGGTAAAATTGAGATTAATTTGATTGGGTTAAATTGAGATTACTGGTTTTAGTCAATATATAAACAAATATGCACTTTCTTTTCCTTACCACCTAGTTCCCCCCGATTACCCTACCCTGGCGTGTTTACCCTCCCACCAGATTTTCATTTTCTACAAGCTTATTGTTTCAAGTTTAATGTATGTTATGTATATATATCAACAGAAAGAGGATTTTACATGTTTATATAAGATTGGAATTTATTGGACTATTACTTGTATCTTGTGTACAATACATTTCGATTTCAAGAAATAAAGTTATATATATAAAAAAAATGATTGGAATTTTTGGCTGTGTGCTTAACCTTTGGTATTCCATTTTGTGACACTTTTTGTTGATTATGCCGTACATGTCATGATGTGGCTCCCGCCTACAGTCACCCGTGGCACTTAAAACGTTACTGGAACATTCACAGCTGTGTATCTCTTCTAGAAGAGGCCTACTTAGAACATCAGGTAATCCAGAAACTTTGTCAAATTTAAAGCCCCCATGCTCCCTCTCAGCCTCACTCTCCTCCCATGCAATCCTATATGAATTCTCGCCAGGTTAGGTGTGAGGTGGACAATCTGGAATTGCTCCCTATTAGGATTGTCACCTTCCTGTACCAACCTTCACTGGTATTTATTATTAGAGCATAATGCCAATATGCCATAAGCAAAGAATTACCACCCTCGCTCCTGGTCTTCGCTTATGCACACATGGGGCTAGATTTACTAAACTGCGGGTTTGGAAAAGTGGGGATGTTGCCTATAGCAACCAATCAGATTCTAGCTGTCATTTATTTAGTGCATTCTACAAAATGACAGTTAGAATCTGATTGGTTGCTATAGGCAACATCTCCACTTTTTCAAATCCGCAGTTTAGAAAATATACCCCATGGGCTCTTTTTCCTGTCTAATATATTTTGTAGTGGTATCATATGGTCAGGTGTTGGGTGTCCATCTGATGACATCAATAGGAGCTAGATTGTAAAGCACAATGAATGCACATTATTGTGTCTGTTGATTTTATGTTTTATCATCTTGATATATATGAAATGTGCTGGATTTTTAATGACTAATAATTGTAATGGTTTTTTTTTTCATCACCACTATAACGGATAAATCACTGTAAATTATATAATATATATTGTGACACGGGCACCCTTCTGATGATAAGACACATGAACAACTTCTTGCTTTATACTTTGCTTTTATTGTTAGAATGGCAAAGTAACATATAACACAAAGTTCCACACTCTTGTGACCCTTATGTTAAATTAACAGAGAACAGCTCTCTAGACACCGGCCAACTTATTTGGCATCGGTCACACTGTATAATGAACAAATCAGACTTAAATAGTTCTTCAAGTGCAGTGGGAAAAACCATAAAGTGCTATGATGAAACAGGCCCTAATGAGGATCCTCACTTTAAAGGCACAAGATTAGTTTATTAGAGTCACCAGCCTCGGAGATCACCTACTAGCAGCGATAGTGAGTGTCAGTACCTTCATGCTTCCATTAGTCCACAGTAGAGAGCGGAAGAAGCAGTAGAAGCGTGTGACCTCCTCCTCCTTCTCCAGGTGGTAACCTGAAGTGCTCTTAGCTGTATTTTCTCAATAGCCCATTGTTGGTTTTTAATCTGGCACAAATGTTGTCACCTAAGCAGCGATCAAAAGAAATATCTGCACACACTAATATCTTCCTTGTTTGAGCAGAAGGCAACAGGTGGAGGAGGATATATATGGCTTCTTATTTACGATCTGTTTGCATAGGGTTATGAAAAAAACAGACAAAGGCAGCTCAGTGCTAGAATTATTTAATTAAATAGTTTGTGTACATTGTCTTGTGTGCATTATGTGCAGAAGAATTCTATCAGCAGCACACTTTATTTTTTGCTCATTCCTTCCATACACTGAATGTTCTATAGTAGATGGACTTTTACTAATATCTGATATAAGTTTAAGGCCAGTCCCCGACTAAGACAGTAGGGGGCGTCAGTGCAGAAATGATAAACTGGCCCTCCTTAACTGCACACGATACACCCTAACAAGCTTCCCAAACTGTATAAAGGAATAGCAGGAAATAATTTCCTTTTCCTTCCTAGATTTCCAAACTTTCTGGAAAAGAGATTCATACGTCTATAAGATTCTGGAGAAGTGCAGTGCAGTCAAATAGACTGGGATTTGTTTCTGAAATGTAATTGCATTATACAATGGTGTTTCTGAGCAATTATGTGTGCCAACAGAATAAAAAAGTAAAATCTTAACACTTGCAGCTAGTATAGAAAGCAAGAGAAGAGGTACTGAGGCCTGATAGTCGGATTTAATAACCAAGGCTATTTGTTAGAAGAGAAGTTCACTAGGCTACCCTGCCCTCTTAGGTTCAGGAATCAGACAGGCAAGGAGGAGAACGAGATACAACGCTATCTTTACTTTTTCTTCACACCAATAGGTCAGCGGATCACCAGTGTCAGTAGGAGTTCCAGCAAAGTTTCCTACCCACGTTAATCATGCAACAGTTCCACAGGCAAAAGAGTCTGTCAACAGGAGGTTCAGGGAGTCCTGGTATCTTGCCATTCTCGGCCGCTTCGCCAATTCTCCACCAGCGTGGTGGGGCTCCGGATATCAGTCTCCCCACTTTTGTGGGCACACCAATGTACCGCGTACCTGGAGAGTATCTCCCGATGAAGTGAGGTGATAACAGGTCCCCTGATGGAGCAACAGCCTCCTTCCCAAGATAAAGAACAGCGATGATCACTGGGTCTGCTGGTAGAGCACTAAAACTCAATGCCAGTCAGCCCTGCGCCTTCCAGGAAATCAGACCTCAGAGAATCCACACACACCCCACCCCTCCACCCCCAGTGGAATGGCTCCTTATATCCACAGTCAAATTCCCACTGTGTTTTTCCCTCCACCCTGGCAATTCTCTGGGTGTCTCCTTCTTAAACATTGGTTTGGAGTGCTAGACCAGGGGGTTGAAGTGGGAGTGGAGATGAGTCAGCCTTCCACAGTGGCTACCCTACTGTGTCCTGCCACAATGTCTGGGTCAGTCCTGTGGAGGTAAATGGGTCTTCCACAGGACTGGCCCAGACATTGTGGCTTTCTCCACCTCCAGATCTTAGATAGTACTCAGTCCCTCCTGAAATTAACCTCTTTCACACTTTTGGTACGTGTAAGAGCTTCCAGCTGTCCCTCACTTCCTGTCCCTTTCTTCTTATTACCCCATGTTTCCCCCTATCCGCCGGATGAAATTTAAGAACTGGTCCTGGGGTGACAGTCCATGTGACCCTGCGAATTGACGGGCTGATGGGAGATGTTATCTTGGCAGTGTGGCCCGGTCCCATCATACCACAGTAAAAGACAAACAATTCTATGGACAGATTTACAGACTTTTTTTTTTTCTTACTTTTATTTTATTAAAGAGGTTTGTAAGTTATAGACAGACAGTGAAATGCAAAGTACATCTTCAGAGATATAGTGAAAAGATAAAGGATTATTGAGAATCTAAAGAATGCTGTATACAGATAAACCTGTCATAAACAGTCTTTTCAACTGACCAGTTGTAAGTTTAAGCAGGGTAAGGAGGGGGGGGGGGGAATCCTTGAAACCTGTGACTCATATACATTACATATATATACGCATCATATGCAATACTAAAGAGCAATAATTTATCAATATAAAAAAGACACACACATACAAGTAAACCGAAATATACAGCAACACAAGTAAAATATAAACAAGAATACTCATGGACAACCTGGTAACTGTTCTACCTTTTTGTCCTTATATATAGAGGAGCCTGCCTGGTGCTGACTTTATCGCTGGCTTCTCTGAGTGAGTACTCTATGTATCCACTACGTTTTGGCAGCAAGAACAGGTTTTATCTGTGTTTTTCCATTCTTTATGCTATCAAAAATCATCTCCAGCGATATGAATATAAAGATCTTCTAGGTATTTCAGTACTGAAGCATGTTGCATAGTTGAATAGCGGTAGGGGCTAATTATTTTTTGGGTCTCCTTCACTAAAAGTAATCAGCCCCACATAGAGGAACCCTGGTTTGCACTCCTAGGATTACCACCTCTGAGGGCCACATTAATTACCGTAGCAACCACAGGCACGAGATCTTCTACAAATTCTGCTGTTTCAATTTGATTATCTTTAATATACAAGAGTACCATGCTTTATTCCTCCATACTTCTTCTATACTAAGTCAGCCAAAAACACTCAGACACATATGCAGAGATTGACTGGAGTTGGATAACTCTTAAAGCTCCAGGCCAGACCAGCTGCCCCGGTGATATTTTTTGTTAAGTGGCAATAACAAAAAAAAAAAAAAATCAGCCTTACTGCCATGATGGAGGCCCCTAGTCTTTGGGGTAGGAGGGGGCAGCATGGTGACATCGTCGCGTCACCATAGCCCCGCCCCCACTGTAAAATGCTGGAATTCACGGCATTGAATAGCGGGGGTGGGGGGCTTAATGATGCGATTAAGCCCCGCCCCTTCATCAAACGCCGTGAATTTCGGCGAATGCGGGAGCTTTGCCTACTCTTCCGGGAGTCCGCGTGGACTCTCCAAAATTCGGGAGCCTTTACCATGGGAATACGTCAAGATTAAAAACGTTTTACATTTTTCTTTCATGTTTTCTTTTTACTTTGGAGAACAACTATTCTCTTATACTTTACAATTCACTTCAGTCTATACTTCTACCTGTCAAAATTTTGCACCCCTAAAAGGTTTGCGCCACCCCCCTTCCCAAAACGCTGTGCACCCTAGGCTGTTATCCTATTGGATAATCAGGTCCTACACTAGTTAACAGCAGAACCGTTTTACTTTCCATATATATATCATATGAACATTATACCAAGAAATGTAAAACTTTTTTATTATGTTTAACTTCAGTGAATATAAATGTTACTATTTTAGATAAGAAACACCTTTTAGATGCTGTTTCTGTAGGTTTATGCTTTAATCTCCAGTTCTGCCTTAATTATTGGGGCACAATAATTACAAAGCTTTCTGAGCCATTGTAGGGGCTGTGTACACTTGATGGTTAAATAGTATGCAAGAAAACACAATAGTTTCATGATGTTGCAAACAAGTTGTATCATCCACAGACAGCTGCCCGCCTGTTGCACCATCTTAGGGATCCCCCAAGGTCCCAGAGTGAGGCGTAGCAGCGTTTTCACTTTCCAATCACACACAGCCTGGCTCGTCAAGTGATCTGGGAGTTGTACGGTTACCTAGTGTTGCAATAGTAAGGACTCAAGAGACCGAGGTGACATCAGACTGATTGCACAGTGTTCTCTTACCATCATGTGACACTGTAACACCTGCCTTCTGGCTGAATTCACTTTTGTGAGGATATTATAATAGCAACACATACTGGTGGTACAATGCAAAGATCTCACCTGTATATATCCAATCAGAACTGACTACTAATGCCCTTGACACAGATAGCTACATTTAAAATAACGTTTCATCCTAACGTTGCCTCAAACATTTAGTATGTATCTCTAAATGGTTTTGAGTTTAATTGGATTAAAATGATTTAAAGAATACCTCCATATAAAAATAATTTTATCCTGTTGGGTGCAATTCAATAAGATAAAGTGAAAAAAACAAATAAAATGTATTCTTACCTCCACGGCCCCGAATGGGTGGGGGGGGAGAGGGGTTTAAAAATTTTGCATCTTCTAGTGATAGGTGCTGAGTGGATTGAGAAGTTCCTTGTCATCTATGAATGTACAACATTCTAAGATGAGGATCCATTTTATGGGATTTTATTATTTAAACGATATTCAGGGGGCCAAGAAGGCACTTTAGGGGGCTTCATTTTTTTTTTTTTAGCAGGGAGGGGGGGGGGGGGGTCTCTTTACAAAAAGTGGGTGGAATTGTAGCAAAAGTTGCCCATTTGTGGGCAGAACGGGACCAGAGTTTATTTTGTCCCAATTTTGTCATTCTAAATGATGGGAGGTATTGTAGAATAACTTATATTTTTTTGTATTTTAACATATTTCTGACCAATTTTGGTTCCATGAACATTATATAATTTCACAGAAGTTATATTTCACAGTAAAAGATATAACCAACCTATAATAGTACTAATTTAATAAAATGCACACCGACACACATAACAGGGGCACACGCAGGGGGGACCCAGAAACCCCTCCCCTCAAAAAGTGCCCTACATAGCGTCGCTGTCAAAGAAGCGTCCGCGGCGGTGCTGTATTGTATATAGCACCGCCGCGGACGCTTCTCTGACAGCGCCGTAGCTGTTGTATAGTACAGTGCTGCCGAAACGGAGCTGCTCTCTCGCTTTTTATTTTTTTTTTGGGTGGAGGGGAAACCCCCCTTAAAAATCCTCTGTGCGCCCCTGCATAACACGTGTCTGTCTCTAGTCGTGGCTGCACAGTAACCTGAGGAGTTGAACATTACCATGATGTCTATATATTAAATAGGCCCAGCGCTCCCATTAGGCAACCTTAGGCAGTTGCCTAGGGCGCCGGGACCTGCAGGGCGCCGCTGACTAGATTTGGAACAGCGTCGGAATGGCGCCTGCTGTGTCCGATTTTTTATTTTATTTTCAATGGATGCGCCCGGGTCGCGCTGCCCGCCGCACTCACACATGATCACTGACTGACTGACATCAGTGATCATGTGATATTAGCCCTCTTCGGCGGCGCCTCCAGTCCTTCCAGATGCAGAGAAGTGATGTCCCTGCCCCCCCATGTTCTCACACTGTCTGTCACTGACAGACAGTGTGAGTAAAGTTATTTCCCAGAGCCCCCTCCCCTCCCAGCATGCACCACTCTGCTCCACTCCCCTCCTCTGTGATTTTGGAAGCTGAGGAGCGTTTTGGCAGCCTTTGGAGAGGACAGAAGAAGTGTGAAGAGCCCCCTGCATCTGCTGACAAGAGAAAAAAAGTAAGTAAATAAAATGTTATTTTTATTTTTATAATATTATTGCTTTTTTTTTTGTAAAAACGGCGTGCACGAAGACCAATAAGGAAGTGGTGAGTTACAAAAAAAAAAAATGGGGGGGGGGGGTTGAATTATTATTTGGCACCTCATGTTCTTTATTTGATTGTAAAACTATGGTGGAGTGGCACCTCATGCTCTATATTTGATTTTCAATTGTCAAATATAGAGCATGAGGTGCTAAATAATAGTAATTTTTCTCATGCAAAGTTTGCAATCAAATATAGAGTATGATGTGGCAAATCATTTTTCTATGGTATAAAAAGGACTATTTGCCACCTCATGCTGTATATTTGATTTGTAAGCTATGTGGGGGAAAATGACTATTATTTGGCACCTCATGTTCTATATTTGACAATTGCAAGTCAAATATAGAGTATGAGGTGCCAATAAAATAATAATTTTCTCCACCATAGTTTGCTTATCAAATATGGAGCATGAAGTGCCAAATAATTGTCATTTTTTGCCCGCATAGCTTGCAAATCAAATATAGAGCATGAGTTGGCAAATAGTCCTTTTTATACTATAGAAAAATGACTATTTGCCACGTCATACTCTATTTGATTTGCAAACAATGCGTGAGAAAAATAACTATTATTTGGCACCTCATGCTCTATATTTGATGTGCAAACTATGTTGTAAAAAAACGTATATTATGTCAACAAGCGATATTAAATCAATTACTGCTGTTACTTCCCAAAGGGTAGAAGTGGAGCTTGGAAAGTGTTGAAAGCATCAGTGCGTCTGGACTGCATCCTTGCCAGCCAGGAGGTTCTTTTTATTTTACACTCTTTCTTGAACCAAAGTGATCACTGATTGGCTGTGGGCTGGGACCCTCACCAATCAGAATTTGTGTGCTGTAGGTGGTTACTGAGACACCTTGAGTGTGTGACAATACGGGCCCATTGCGGTCCACAAAGTGTTCACACATACTTATTTATATATTGTTTTGTTTTTGTGTTTGACAAAGGGGGGGGGGGGGGTTAAGCTGAAACCTTGCCTAGGGCGCCTACAGACCTTGCACCAGCCCTGAATAGGCACTAATGTGTAGCTGTGATCTGTGCATTATTCCTTATAACACACCCATGCTGGACCTGGATGCACATTTAAACCACAGCAAAAAAAAACAAAAAAAACCCACTTTCCAATGTACCTAGATGATCCACTATGCACATGTCAAAGTAGAGGGAAACTCTTTACTGTTGGTAGAGGATTCTGCACACTAGAAGGGCACATACATGTAAGGGGATGTGGTAAGATCTCTAGAGGCATGCAATGCCCCCCCAAAAAAAAACCTCTTTTCAGTATTTCTTATAAAATACTACTTGGCTTAGCCTCATTAATGACTTGCATATGTATCAATGTACACTTATAATTAACATTATTAGTGATTCCGAGAACGTGGCATTACATAGGGTTGCATAGCTGTATCACAATATATATCTGACTACGATTAAGATATAATAATAATCTCCCAGTTATCGATTCATTAATAGGGTATGAGGGAATGAGGAACCACCATGCTGAATCACAGTAAAGAATATTTTTATTTTTGAAGCTTTAATGTGTCGAAGTCGTATAATTGGATGAACGAAAGTATATTGGTTAATATTGTTTTACCGTGCAATTGCGATCAGTACGCCACGTAACACGTGGCATGGCATGATCACGTGGTAAAATACGCACACACACACTCGCACTCTAACATTTAATTATTTATATATTTCATATTCATATTGGTTCCGTTCTACAGTGATTTATGAGCAGATAGTATTTAGTGTATTATTAGTTTATATATTATGATTATATGTACACTTTAGTGTTATTTGAGGTTCAGGTTGCAGGAACTGTGTCATGATTAGTATCATTTTAATCCCCTATTCATCAGCAGTTATCCGGTTCATTCGCCGAAGAGATCACACATTGCATACTCTAGTTAGCGATGTTAGGGAAATAAATGTCTAAAGTGATACTGAATGTAATATGTAAATAGACTAGCTTAAACTGGTTTCTGGGCGGGAGAATCATCTGGAATGTTGACCCTCACCCTTGGAGGGGGTTGTTTGAACTGGCCTATGACCTGTTTACACTGGACCCTCCTGAAGCCTGGACCTATAGAAGCAAGCCACGTCATCTGCATTGTTCTCTCTGTAACACTGAGTGTATATAATACAGCTCTAGCTGGTATTAGCCCAGTCTTCTCTGACCACAGTATTCTGGAGTGAAGTACTGTAAGCTGGTACCAGTGGAGCGCGGTATGTATGTATCTTTTTGGTATTGGGTGTACTGTATTATAATTATGTATTGAACTGCTAAATTTTGCATCTGCTAAAATAAATTACTTTGTGCTTTGGAAACAACACAATCGCTTAGACAATGCTAATTTGAAAACAATAGAATTACTTTAATAATTGAAATACAATGCTCCTGTTTATCTTTATCATAAGACTACCAAGCGCCTTTTTCAATATTTCTAACTACGTCACTTTTTTTAACACGCACTACAAAAGTTGAAACCGCCCTCAGTGCATCATGCTCAACTCTCTCTGCTGGCCAAGAGCTTCCGCTAATGGTCTTCTATCCAGAATATATTGACTCTTGTTGTCTGCAAAAGCTCCCCTAAGAGTCCCACATGAGCTTGCTTGGGGATGGGATCCTCAAACCTCTGATATGGGTACGCATCAGAACTAATGCTGCCACATCCTCTTCCTGTGTACATCCCAAGCTGTTTCTCCAATGGTATCTAGTTCCAGCACAGATCCGGAACACTTTCCTTTACTCATCACATCGTTGCCATGACTACGGACCGGAAGGCATTCCACCCCATATATTCTGGGAATGTGCAAAGATACCTCGTTTCTGGAAGGGAACTTGCCACCTCATCTTCAACATAAATAAGGCTGAGATGCCTCAATCACTTTCATACTCCCTCCTACCCTGCTCTCTCCCACACTCCCCTAAACACACTCAGCTGCGAGTTTCTGCCGGATTTGAAAAGTGGAGATGTTGACTAAAGTAACCAATCAGATTCTAGTTATCATTTTATAGAATGCACTAAATAAATTATAACTAGAATCTGATTGGTTGCTCTAGGCAACATCTCCACTTTTCAAACCTGCCGGAAACTCGCAGCTTGATACATTTACCCCCTCAATGTTTGAGATGCCATATTCTTAATCCTGTGAGATGCCAAATCCCTTTGTATTAGAAAAAGGCGCCCTACCAGACTTCCTCTTACATCATTGCGTTTGGTTTGTATATAGGCTAGAACGCATGCCCTGCATTATCTCCAATTCCCAGTTAAATTTTCTGCAATCAGTTAGCAACGGAGGGAGAGGGGGGAGGGAGAGAGAGAGGAAAGAGAGAGAAGGGAAAGAGAGGGAAAAGAGAGAGAGAGAAGGGAAAGAGAGGGAAAAGAGAGAGAGAGAGGGGGGGGGAAAGAGAGAGAGAGAAGGGAAAGAGAGGGAAAAGAGAGAGAGAGAGGGGGGGGGGAAGAGAGAGAGAGAGGGGGGGGGAAGAGAGAGAGAGGGGGGGAAGAGAGAGAGAGAGAGGGGGGTAAAGAGAGAGAGAGGGGGTAAAGAGAGAGAGAGAGAGGGGGGTAAAGAGAGAGAGAGGGGGGGGAAGAGAGAGAGAGAGAGGGGGGTAAAGAGAGAGAGAGAGGGGGGTGGGAAAGAGAGAGAGAGAGGGGGGTGGGAAAGAGAGAGAGAGAGAGAGAGGGGGTGGGAAAGAGAGAGAGAGAGAGAGGGGGGGTGGGAAAGAGAGAGAGAGAGAGAGGGGGTGGGAAAGAGAGAGAGAAAGGTGGGGAAAGAGAGAGGGGGAAGAGAGAGAGGGGGGAAAGAGAGAGGGGGGGGAGAGAGAGAGAGAGAGGGGGGGGAAGAGAGAGAGAGAGAGGGGGGGAAGAGAGAGAGAGAGAGAGAGGGGGGGAAGAGAGAGAGAGAGGGGGGGGAAGAGAGAGAGAGAGAGGGGGGGAAGAGAGAGAGAGAGAGAGGGGGGAAGAGAGAGAGGGGGGGAAGAGAGAGAGAGAGAGGGGGGGAAGAGAGAGAGAGAGAGAGAGAGAGAGAGAGAGAGAGAGAGAGAGAGGGGGAAAGAGAGAGAGGGGGGAAAGAGAGAGAGAGGGGGGAAAGAGAGAGAGAGGGGGGAAAGAGAGAGAGGGGGGGGGGAAAGAGAGAGAGGGGGGGGGGAAAGAGAGAGAGAGGGGGGGGAAGAGAGAGAGAGGGGGGGAAGAGAGAGAGAGGGGGGAAAGAGAGAGAGAGGGGGGAAAGAGAGCGAGGAGGGGGGAGAGAGAAAGAGAGGGAGAGGTGTCTTTTAGTGAAAACCCATATATTCATTATTGTACATTGATATGGAAGCAAATCGCCTATATAAATCACTGGTGATGGATAGGCCTTCAGAATAAATTAGCATTTTAAGACAGTCATCTGATTGGATTTACATGTCCAAGAAATAAAAACTAAAAAATGAAAACTCTGTTTTAAGTGCTTGGCAGAGAAAATAAAGAGCAACGCAGATGGTGGAGATTTGTATTTATTAGAAAAGATTGATTGATGAAAGCCCAGCCTAGAGATATCATTGGGTTATATTATATAATGATCTTAAAATAGGAGTTTGGGGACAATAATAACAGGGGAAAGGATTGTGCTTCGCTGGCAGAGGCTGGGTGATCTCAAAGATTTCTTAAAAATCTCACATGCTCCATATCTGGGAGAAAACAAGAACAGGACATTAAAATATGTCCGTCTACCTTCTCTCTTTTACGTTCCAAACCCCAGCCTAAATAACACGTTCAAGAAGGACACCATCCCCAGCACACTCCACGGTTCAATGCAGGAACAGATCCCTGATCGGTCACAAACCGGGACTCACAGTACAATAACTAGTCCCCAAACCGTATAACGGGGACTAGTTTGAATTTCATATTGTAACAAACATCCAGAGGATCTGGGACGGTGGTGTGACACCATGCCTGGCCTCTTTGTGTGTGAGTGTGGCAGACACACACATAGCACAACGAAACCCTTCTTCATCTTAATCCGTCTCCTCTGCAGTGTTTGTAGATTAACCTCCTTCAGTTTTGTATGTAGAGGTCTAGAATGATGCATGACCTGCACCGATAAGAATTAGGATACATCTATCGTAAATAGAAGAGTTTCTTATATTCTAGCAGTTCATGATGTGAAAACCAAACCAAACTACATGCGAAGGATTTACACGTCCTTCTGCTGAGCAACACCATGGCTTTGGTAGAAATGGAGACTGTGGTCCAGTTGTGTCCTCCAATTCCTTTTACACAACTATCTAAAGGGTCAGACTCACGTTCACCTTCTAAATCAGAGTTGGCTGCTTCTTTTTTTGACCTTTGTAGCTATTTGCTCTATTTTCTGAAGGTGAAAACATCAAGTGATTTGTGTCTTTTCTTGCTGTCTTTGGGGAGGGGTGGCATTGGTTCCGCTCTGGTGCCCCCATACAGGCAGCTCTTGGCATCTGGGTGCTGACCTGTGCACTCCACTGGTGGTATGTAGCCACTGTCCCACATACCCGAGCTACACAGCTTACACAAGTCGTGTAGGCTGCAGGGGATCTTGGGTAAGAGTCGAAACTGATAGAGCAAACTCCTGGCCTGTACACAGAGAGAAAGCAGAGGTGTTAACAAAATAATACAAAAATATGTGAGGAGCATGTAGATAAAAAAAAAACCAGTAAAAAGTATAGAAGAAAAAAAAAGAAAACCTATAAGAAAAAGGTCAAGAAGAGAGTATAAGGGAATTTGGAAATACCATTTAAATTACTGGTAATATTGTTGCACAGTGGCTAAGTGCTTAGCACTTCTGCCTTACAGCACTGGGGTCATGAGTTCAATTCCCGACCATGGCCTTATCTGTGTGGAGTTTGTATGTTCTCCCAGTGTTTGCGTGGGTTTCCTCCGGGTGCTCTGGTTTCCTCCCACACTCCAAAAACATACTAGTAGGTTAACTGGCGGCTATCATATTGACCCTTGTCTCTCTCTGTCTGTGTCTGTCTGTGTCTGTGTGTTAGAGAATTTAGACTGTAAGCTCCAATGGGGCAGGGACGGATGTGAATGAGTTCTCTGTACAGCGCTGCGGAATCAGTGGCGCTATATAAATGGTAATAATAATAATAATCCTTTGTTTGACAAAAGGTTTTTGGACATTTATCCGTCTTATATTGGTATATAAGTATTGACAATCAAAATTAGTATCTTGTGTGTTTTATATATATATCTTTAATACATGTTTTACATCAGCGTATTCGGCACTTGTTTGAATATAGGAGAAGCAGAAGGAATAGAATAAAGGCTAGGAATAAAACAGTTTAATACATTTAAAATTCTGCAAGAAAGTTAAAAACGGTTCTTCACACACAAACACAGAACTGTTCCCTTAATACCAAGGTATCCAGGAATGGAAGAGTTAAATCAGAACTCTGGGACAAATCCAGGTTTACGCAGAAGAGTATCTCAATGCAGATTGTCCTCCACATTATAGTGAGCACTTAAGTTTTCCAATTACAGATCACTTTGTGCAGAGCAAGCATTAAACGTATGTACTTTGGATGTACATACGAACACACTGCAGCATCATACTTATTTATTTAACAGCACTGTATCTATGCACACTGAATGTTCCCAGTGCACACATTCAAAGAACATGAAACCTCACTTGTACAGTCAAACCGTGACTTAGTGACAGTTGGACGCTCCAGACAGGTAACTTGTAAATGACAAACACACAGTAGTTGGATCTAAAGGTTTAAGGTTTTAATCTCTTTGAATCAACATTTTAAATAACATGAGTTCCTCCTCAATTATCTATGGCCCAGACAGGATCATGGTGAATCTAAAAATATTTTAGTTTCCGTTAATAAAAAAACAAGCAAGCAACGAACATGGGTTCTTCATCCCAGGCTTGGCTATGCTCACATCACAAACAATATACCAGCAGTTTTAACCTTTACTTATGACCTTACCATGTACGTACAATAACAAATTGATATGTATAAAGTGTATATTGACACCAAATCCAGACAAATTCAACATCTATGTCAATGTTCTAAGAGTTTCTTCCTGCAAGCCCAAATTTACTTTCAAAACCGCAAGTAACTTCTACCCACAGCTTCTGGAAACACGTAGGGCCCGAGTCATTAAGGAGAGCAAAGCATAAAAAGGAGTAACTTTGCACCTGGGCAAAACCATCTTGCCATGGAAGGGGGGGGGGAGGTAAATTTAAAATGTAGGGACAGACTTATAGTTGGGGTAAGGCATGTCCTAGATCAACTTTAAAATTCAGTGTAAAAATAAAGCTATCAAGTATTTGTGTGTTACATGAAAAAACAGCCAGTATTTTACTGATGTGCAAAATAATAAACTAATTTGCACCCCTTGCATTGTAACATGGTTTGTCCCGGAGAACATTTACTCATTTTTTTTGCCTTACTTTCCTTAATGACACAGGCCCGTAATGTTCTTTTACACACGTATATATAATCTTGTGTCCTTTTCCTCTTGTAGATCCACACAGTACAAAGCACACACGTGGCTTGTGGAACTCACCTTTTTGAGAACCAGCTCTCCGTTCATATGCATGGACAAGTTACTGAAATGGAGCAACATCTGGTCAGTTGGCAATTGCTGCTCGATGACATCGTCTCCGTACAGAACAATTATCGCCACACACAGAAAGAGGTGGAAATAATCTGTCTAAAGAACATAGAAGTGTCACAAAACCGCATCATCCATTTGTTGTTCATAGGGTAACAAGGTAGATGAGATTTACCTTAAAGATCTTTATTATATGTGAAATGTCAGAAGCCAGTATACTTTAAGGTGTTCTTAGCAGTGTGCATATCAATTGCTGTTTTATACAAACACATGCATAACTTTCACCTAAGGGTGATTATTTTAGATGCATCTTATTTTAATTTTATTGTTCCTGGATAGAGAAGTAATTACAAATAAATGCATTCCTATAAATGCTGTTGCAAGCACATATATAGGAATAAAAGGCAACTAATGTGGTTAAATAAAGTATAAGAGGCAATTTGTGTGAAAAAAGAGTATATCATGGTTAAAGACAGAAAGGACTGAAAATTAATTATGTAAATACAAGGAATGTGCCTATGTAAGTACAAAAAAAGAAATCAGGTTTGCAAAGATTGAAGCTGATTAACAAATTGCTAAAGGTAGCAGAAACAGCAAGTAAAATAAAACTGATAATATAGGGCCACTAAATTATAAAGTTGGTAAAATAATTGAGACTGGTATAAAAGTTATTAGTACTGAACCCCCAGGATCAATATTGGGCTTTGTGCTTTATAACAGTTTATTATTGTTGATGGTCTAGAATGAAAGCAGATTTGCTGCTGGCACTAAGTTATGTAGGGTTATTAACACATAGCAAGGTAATAACTTGAACAGAATATATATAATATTTAGACAGAATGGCAAACCAGAAATAGAAGATGAAATTTAATGTACATAAATTGAGGATTATGCAGCTACACATGCATGATACAAACATGTTCTTACCAATCTATAAATTCCTAATTAGACCACATATTGGATATGAGTGTCAGCTCTGGGTACCACAATGTAAGAGGGATACAACAGAACTCGAGAGGGCTCAGAGGCTGAAAACCACATTAATAAAGGGAACAGGAGGGTTTGTTGATATAAAGGTTAGAAAAAACAAGTTTTTTCGACTTCACAAAAAGGTGTCTTAGCGGTGATATAATTAATATGTATAAACATATTTGAGGTCAGTCAAAATATTTGACTAATTAGGGCTATAGGACGGGGGCAGGGGGGGGGCCATTAAGATTGGGTCATCGCTCAATTAGGCTCTCTACCTCCCACAAAAGCTTCAAGCAGGCACTTAAAACCCACTTCTGCATCAAAGCCTATCAGATGTCCTCCGAACTCACCCCTACTCCCCTTGTCTTACCCCGTTCATCTGCCCCATCCCTTTAGATTGTAAGCTCTTATGAGCAGGGCCTTCTTCCCTCGGGTCCTCCTTCCTCAACATTGTCATCACCAGTAAGTCCTCCTTGTCTCAATCACAGATTGTGATCCTATTTGCTGCATCCACTCTACAGAGTGCACGCTCAGCTAGGGCAGTATTCAGTCCGTTTTATTTGTGGTGAGAAGCCATCCTCCTCCTACCTCCTCAGTGCTGGTTATATTATTGGTCTTTCTTTATTGAAGTCATTGTGCTTGTTTTTGCCTTTAGTGTTTCACCCTGTTTTTACCCTGTGGACCCCTTTTTATAAATAAAATATAATGAAGGTAAAATATGGTTTTATCATCAGTATAGGAAAGGGTTCTTTACGGTAAAAGTGCTTATGCTGTAGATTTCATTGCCACATGAGGTAGCAAATTAACTAACATAATTTAAAAAGGCATTGGTTCCCTTTCTTACCAGAAATGGTACCTATCGCTATAATTAGCAGAGGGTATTATGGGGGTGATTGTATAAAAAAGCAAAAAAAAAGCTGAACACATACATAACTTTCACCTAAGGGTGATTATTTTAAATGCTTAACCCTCTGTTTCACAGAGGGTTTTGTTTATAACCTTCTTATGGATCCACACAATTTGAATTTAGCAATAATTGCCATTCGTAAGGAGTGTTTTAGTGTTACAAAAATAAAATAAACCAATTATGCTTTTGTGATCTGACTAAGAATAGTACCTGGTAGTGAGCCCAGCAAGCTTCCCACATTCTCAGGGCTTCAGGCTCTGAGAATTCCCGTTTGAAACAGAGCAGGATCCACCTGTGACAGAAGAGCATTTGTAGACCATCTTCTCCCAGGGACAGCGAGTGTTGGTGGAACCGATGGTACATGAGACGCAGTAATTCCCGAAGATACATCTGTAATAGGTACATAATTAACTAAATTACCTAGATTAGACCAAGAAAATCACGTGGGCATCACGGTGGCTTAGTGGTTAGCGCCTCTGCCTCACAGTACTGTTATCTTGAGTTCGATTCCCGACCATGGCCTTATCTGTGTGGAGTTTGTATGTTCTCCCTGTGTTTGCATGGGTTTCCTCCGGGTGCTCCGGTTTCCTCCCACACTCCAAAAACATATCAGTAGGTTAATTGGCTGCTATTAAATTGCCCTTAGTCTCTCTCAGTCTGTGTGTGTGTGTGTGTGTGTTAGGGAATTTAGACTGTAAGCTCCAATGGGGCAGGGACTGATGCGAGTGAGTTCTCTGTACTGCGCTGTGGAATTAGTGGCGCTATATATATAAATAAATAGATGATGATGATGAAGCAAATGTTTATTGCATTCAAACTTTCACACAAGAGTTCAGTATGTCGGATGGAGATATCAGAGACACTGTACAGTGGCGTGATCTATAACCGTATGCAGGAGACAAGGCGTTCCTAAGAATTTAACTTCAAACATCCCCGCTCCTGAATTTAGAACCCTAGGACTAACCGAATAGGCGAGGGTAAGGTGAGCTGGCCACTCACCCTTCTCTACCTATGTAACCAGACATACTTGCTGAGTATATCAGACTATTATGTTCTAACAATATACTAAGTCTGTTCGTTACTATCCAATCGTGGACATATCTTTCTCAGTTTTCAGCTGCTTTTACCATTGGACTGGTATAGCTACGCTAATCACAGCTGATTAACAACTACGGACCCTTTTGATTTACAAATAGATCTTCATCACCATTTATTTATATAGCGCCACTAATTCCGCAGCGCTGTACAGAGAACTCATTCACATTAGTCCCTGCCCCATTGGAGCTTACAGTCTAAATTCCCTAACACACACACAGACTAGGGTCAATTTAATAGCAGCCAATTAACCTACCAGTATGTTTTTGGAGTGTGGGAGGAAACCGGAGCACCCGGAGGAAACCCACGCAAACATGGGGAGAACATACAAACTCCACACAGATAAGACCATGATCAGGAATCAAATTCACGACCCCAGTGCTGTGAGGCAGAAGTGCTAACCACTTAGCCACCGTGAGGCTATTTAGCAATTTTCACTTAAGCACCTAAGGAATTTGGAACATTTTCTAGGAGCTCTTGTGCTTATGACTGTATTAACTTTGTCTAGCCATGGTACATGCATTATACTAATCCAGCTTTGTAAAGAGAGCTATACAATTCATATTTTACTATGCAGTACAGTGGTGTATGTTATTATTTGTGTTTTAATAAATATTCTTAACAGTCTATTGAAAATTTTTGTTCTTGTTTTTTTAAGATTCTGAGACATTTCTTTTCATTTACTATTTTTTTTAATTAATTTTATATTCCCGTTTAGGTTATTTTATTTTCAACTACCTGTATTTTGCAGTTCACACAAGTAATGCCCTTTCTCTCATTCCAGAAGAAGGTCTTAACTACCACTGGAACCGTTGCATTAAAGAGAGAATAAATTGTTTTTGTGACACTATAAAAACAACCAGACATATGTCTGGGTCTACAGTCTATTCCGAGCTGGAACAGTAGATTACTGGACATTCCATTTCTTGGAAACCATTCTTATGACAATATTAAATATGTAACAGACTTCCTAACCATCCTCTTGTCCCCATTCTTTTTTTTATTAAAGAACCACCTGACCTACAAGTTTCCAAATATAAAATACATACTAATTAATTACAGTGATGAAAAAGTTTCCATATGTTGAAAGAACTTTAGATATTGGGAATTCTATTGAGATTTAATATTCAGCAAAATGCAAATCCTTGTTCTCTTTTACAAGCCTTTCTACCACACTTTAAGAGGGATATAAAAGAACTTGAGATGGCTAAAAGGCTGAATACCACATTAATAAAGGGAATGAAAGGGTTATATTTTGGGGTGTCTGTAATAGGTACACTGAGAGCAACTCTATTTTGCATATGAAAAAAATAATAGATGATAATGTGATCTCAAATAACTATTGTCAATAGTATGGAGAGTGTGGTAATAGGAGGAAGCCTCCAACAGGTCAGGTACAGAGTAAACATTTAAGTATAAAATGCTTTTACAATTCTATAGCATTATTAGAGCACAGTGAAATCTCCGCTGTTCACAGGAGAAGAAAGAGAGATGACTACGCTGTTATATACAATGCTATGGCACCTGGAGAACATGTCATACTCCAAATTAAAAACAAACAAAATCATTACCCAGCAGTAACTTCCAAATTGAAGTTCTTAAAAAGAAGCCACACTTTATACAGCTTTATTCATATGAATAAGCCCTTCAATAACTAGACTAATCTGCTTATTAAGCTCAAGCAGATAGAACTAGTTCTATTTTAGCTAATAGACCTAAAACGTATTGTAAAAATGTTAGTCGACAGATAAAACAATAAGGTTTATAAATCTAAATCACTAGGTAATGCCCTCGCTGAATTGTACCAACAACTTTATAATGTAAAATATAATTCCGATGAATATAAGAAAATAAACCTTTATTACAAAATTAAGCACCAAACGCCTTCAAGAGCTGAAGTTCAAGCTTTAAACCTTATCTCAGAGGCTTAGCAGCCAACATTTCCGCCTTGAAATTCAGGAAATAATAGGACATATCCACCTAAACCAGTGTTGGCTAACCTGTGACACTCCAGGTGTTGTGAAACTACAAGTCCCAGCATGCTTTGCCGATATATAGCAGCTTATTGCTGGAAGGGTATGCTGGGACTTGTAGTTTCACAACACCTGGAGTGTGACAGGTTAGCCAACACTGACCTAAACCATGCACAGATCCACCTTAACCAACCCACTTCCAACTCTGGCCCTTTTCCAGCCATTGTCTGGAGACTCATTCTATACCCAATGGGTTTTCTAGCCTTACTTTTATAGGCACACTTCGTAGGTGATGTGGACTCCATCTAACTACCAACAGTCCAGCCCACATGGACAGCTATGAACGCATTAGACTAGGGCAGCCTGGACCCTTAATCAGGCCTTGCTGCTTTCAACCAGTTAACATTATACAGTTGCCTATCCCAGCACTGGTGCTACTACCCACTATAAATTGCTGTTGCCATGGCTCTGTGTCCAATAACCAAATAACTACAAGTGTGACCCAGAAGAGGAAGGAGGTTCGGTTAGTATAAATGGTGAAGGACAGTCATGTTTGCCAGCAGCGGACAGTCTTAATACTTCTAGAATGACCAATTCATTTTTCATATCTACACCTTCCACTGTCTCTCCTTATTTCAACCAAACCTCGCCACCGGCAGCTGCACCTAGATGATGGTTATCAATGCCTGGTGGCTGAAAATACTTCTGCATTGCAGTATTTATTATTATTATTAATTTTTATTTATAAGTCGCCACAAGGTGTCCGTAGCGCCGTACAGGGACAAATGAATTACAATACAATGGGAGACAGCACAGTACAGTGAACAGTAAGCACAGTAACTCAGTAAGCTCAGTGCACAGCTAGAGAGGGCGGGGGAAGGGGGAGGGAGGATCCGCAAACGAGGGGAGCGAGAGGGGACGGGGGTGGAGGGCCCTCGAGGAGGAGGGCTAAGCAGCTGGAGAGCAGAGTTAGAAGTGGTGGAAACAGAAGGAAGGGGAGGCAATGGACAGACAGAAAGACGCAGGGGAGAGAGGGAGAGTAGGGGGACGGAGGCAGATTCATGGGAGTGGGAGAAGGGGAGAGAGGGAGAGTAGGGGGACGGAGGCAGGGAAGGGGAAAGAAGGGGGAGAGGCAGAAGATAAGGTAGGAAGTTAAGTGGGAGACTGAAAGGCTTTAAGAAAAAGGTGGGTTTTTAAGGCCCGTTTGAAACTGGACAGGTTAGGGGAAGTTCTGATGGAGGTAGGGAACTTGTTCCAGTGGAGGGGGGCAGCGCGGCCGAAGTCTTGGATACGCGTGTGGGAGGAGGTTATAAGAGGGGAAGAGAGGCGACGGTCAGAGGCAGAACGGAGAGGGCGGGATGGAGCATGAATAGAGAGGAGGGTGGAGATGTAGGGCGCAATGGAGTTGGCGAGGGCCTTGTAGGTGAGTGTGAGGAGCTTAAAGAGGATTCTGAAGGGGAACAGTATCCACATGCACTTTCCCCACCACCAGCTACGATTGTTATTACGCTTCATAGTTTAAATTGAGGCACAGATTTACATGGCTAAAACTAGAAAAATGCCAAGACTCTCAATATATCCGCTATTGCTCACAGGGCTGATTCTCCAGCCTCGTATGATTGAATGTTATGTTCAGTAACATGATCCGGCGATAAATCTTTTGCTAACAGGAAATCTTGACTAAATAGCAGATATATCAAAACAACCGTCTAATTATGTTTTGTGCAGTGTATTTAAATAATATTGGTTGACATATTTTAAAGTGAATATATTACTCTTGTCCACTCATTGATTCAGCATGATGATATCATACCAACTAAAAACAGATGCAATTTCTTTATAGCTTAAGACTCTGAGCAGGGCTTGTTTATCCAAACAGGCACAAGGCTTTTGGGGGTGCAAAATTGTGACAGGGAGAGGTGTAAACTGAAATTAATTTTAAAATATTAGAGAATAGTTGTTTTCCCAAATAAAAAGAAAAAAAACGAAAAGAAAAATGTAGTAAGGTTTTAATCTTGACGTATTCTCATGGTAAAGGATGAAGACAATGAGTCATCCTTGGACGGGCGCTTGAAGATAAGAGAGTAGGAGAGACAAGGATGGTGACAGGCGCAGGCACGACATCCAACCCCCATCCACCCCCCTAACTTTACCCTTAGTAGCGCCCGTTCCTGTCTCCATTCTGCTAGACCAGTGTTGGCTAACCTGTGACACTCCAGGTGTTTATGAAACTACAAGTCCCAGCATGCTTTGCCAATATATAGCAGCTGATTGCTGGAAGGGTGTGCTGGGACTTGTAGTTTCACAACACCTGGAGTGTCACAGGTTAGCCAACACTGTGCTAGACAATTCAGATTTTAATGGAAACTAAATGAGTGACAAAGATGGCCGTGACACTTTTAAAAAGTGGAGATTATTTTTGAAAACACAGGAACATACATTGTGGGAGGGCGGAACGAATTCGTTATTACCTACCATGTATGAGCCTGGCCTGGAAGGTAAGGGGGTGCCATGAGCGTATTAGTCTAGGGTGGCCTGAACCTTTAATCAGGCTTTAACTTTAAGATTGTACGGAGACCAGAAGTACAGGCAATAAAAAATAAATAATTAGAAAATAAAAAGTCACTTAATGATTTTCCTAGAGACTGTGCGTTAACACTGAAAGGAACGGTGACAGACGTTGAACTTCTTTCTATAATATTACATGCTGCTTAATCTGTCATCTCCTTTCAATAGGCAGAACCAACCTGTCAGCAAGACAAGGAGACAGACACGGACTGCAAAAAGGCAAATAACTACCAAGTAAATATCTATGAACACATAGTAAACACGCTAGTATACAGGCATTGTATAGGCTGTTACACCAGGACATGCTTAGTCATGGTAACAGGTGCACTGGAAAGATCAGTCCTGTCGTCATAATTATCATTCACAAGTTACACCGGAATCACATTTTTTTACTTCTGAGTTTGCCGAAGTAAATTCTATATTATTTAGGGGTTGAGCAAATAGTTTGTTGTTTTTTTTTGTAGCATATTCAAATAGATATATTGCCTCTTGATTTTGTGCAATGAGTGTAGATCACACATTGATCCATTTCTCTTGACTGTAGGATACCAGGTCTGACTCAGTACATAAATATGCTCAGATCTGAACCAGTGTCACCTGTTGTCAGCTACTGTTACTTCCAAGTCCCTAAAAGCGATTTGTTGACTTCTCTATATAATTAGAGGCATTATTTTGTAACTGCATGCGCCTTTACCCTTTGTCCTATGGAACTCCTTGCCTCGCATCACCAGCTTCTCCCCAACCTACAATACTTCAAAACGCACTTCTTCATATTTGTATACCCTAGACCAGTGTTGGCTAACCTGTGACACTCCAGGTGTTGTGAAACTACAAGTCCCAGCATACCCTTCCAGCAATAAGCTGCTATATATTAGCAAAGCATGATGGGACTTGTAGTTTCACAACACCTAGAGTGTCACAGGTTAGCCAACACTGCCCTAGACCCTCAAATATACACACATTCTCTATTTCCCCATATTCCTTTGCACCTACTGTCTCTCATTACCCTTCACTCTAGATTGTAACCTCGTACAATCCTGACACCATGTCTTCAGCTGAATGTACTTGTGTTATTGCTAGCTCATGACTCTCCATGTATGGCTTATTATGCTTAGCTGAATTAAAGTATCTGTTATCATGTTTATTACATTCATGTCATTATGTTTATAGCATCATGTATGTCATACCTGTAATATTGTCCGGTGTTATGGAATCTGTGGAGACTTATAAATAAACGATGATGATGATGATTTACCTAACTTACATCATTTGGTTAGATATATTCAACAAATAACCAAAGAGTGGTTTAAGTATACAAACAAAAAGGCACTCCAGTTCTATAATGTTAACATTAAATCTTTGAATTTATGTTCAAATGTACATATGGTGACTAAAATTCAATTATATATGGATTCCAATCTTTGGGCAATAAGCCTTTATTATTTGGATCACATATAGGTGATATATTAAAAACAGGATTATAAAAAAGGGGAAAATAAAGACAAATAATGATAGGTTAAAATTATCCAGACCTATGGAAGTACTAGTTAACCAATTAATGGAATATGAAAGATAGGTGGAATATGGAGCTTTTATTTTGTCATTCTCAAATTCATGCTCCAATATTGTGTATTTCTCTCTCATAAATTGAGTATTCCAAAAAAATCTTCCGATATGTAGTGGGGGCTTGGATTTCTTTACACTAAGTGATGTTCCATAGTCATTAATAGAAGACAATAATAAGTTTTGGGCACTATTGATAAATTGTTTCTCACATACCCAACAGTTTATCACTCTACCTTACAATATATTATAAGTTTAGTGTGTCACATAGTTCTGTCATATAGCTATAGTCTCTCAAATGTTAATAAGGGTAGTCCCCGTTGTAACAGAGAAATTCCCTCTTATGAACCTCACACATTACTCTTGTGGTGGAACATATAGCAGTTCCTTTTTATATGAAACTGCTAAGACAATATTGCTGAAACAAATATCATAGATTGTGAGAAACTCGAGTGCCCTAAGGTTTTCCACTCAATGACAGTTGCAATGTAGCACACTAATGATAGATTATTTCTCACATGTTTAACAGTTTATCACTAAACCTCACAATGGACCTGGACAAATCCGGTGGTACCCTGACAAGACTTTCCCCGACATCAGGTTTCCGAAGGGGCTGCTTCCCGACCTTGACCAATGACGACTCCTCTTCACTCCGACTTCAGCCAATGACAATGAAGCAAGAAGGCGGCTGCGGTTGATGACGTCATTGAGCATGCCAACGCAATTATCGCTGTTGTTAAGGGGAAATGTAAGTATGCATCCATGTACAATGTAGAATTCTTTGTAAACTACACTGCATATGGGGGAATATTTACATTGCCCCCGATAATCGCGTCGGCATGCTCAATGACGCCTTCTTGCTTCATCGTCATTGGCTGAAGTCGGGGTGAGGAGGAGTCGTCATAGATCAAGGTCGGGAAGCAGCTCCTTCGGAATCCTCAGTTCGGGGTAAGTATGGTCGGGCTTCTCGTCATCAATATGCCGTACCACACCGACAAATCACGATGCAATAGAAGAGGTGCAAATGTTGCATGCTGGGAAATACTACCTACTTTTGGAAATACTGTTTAGCTTTATTTTAATAATGTGACTTTGTGTTAAGTTATGATGCACCCCTTCCCTCAACGCTAAATCTGTCCATACATTTTAAATTTGACATGTCCTTCAGCGCAACATTGTTTTGCAGAGGTGCAAAAGCACCTTCTAGTTTCTAATAAATCTAATCTAATAAACGTAAGTAAAAGGATTCCTATCAGACAGCAGCCAAGCACACAATTTATACAAAGGCAAATATTGGATGTAGTGTAGTATAATAAACTAGGGAGAGTATTAGGGAGTCCACTTACTAATTGCTTTTCCATGTCCTCGTCACAGGGCGAGCTGATGAAAATAGTATTCTGCATGAGGCCGACAAAGCACCAGAAGGTGTCAGACTCGTCCAGGACTTCCGTCAGCAGTGGGGCCACCAGATCGGACATTCCTTGTGAGTAGCCCACTTGGGGGCTGTACACTGCGTAATTCAGCAGGATCCTCCTGGGGTGGAGATTGACAGCGGCCGTGAGCACAGAAAAGTCACATTGATAAAACTACTTAGTAAATAACATAATAGTCAAATAACCACAAGTTAAAGTGTTCATTTATACGAGGAGGGTGTCTGCGCAGGTCTACTTGTGGCTACAACTGCCCCATCGCTTCATTCCATACAATCATTCACAGCTCAACATCACCTTCATCATTTATTAACAGGAAAGCTGGAAAGGAGACAAAATCATTTACCGTTTACATCAGTTTAGATTAATTATTTTTTTTTTGCAAAACTAGTGCAAGTTAAAAGTAGGGACCATTTATACAGAAATGGTCAGTCCTGCTTTTCTACATATATGTCATTATTGCTATTAAACATGTACAGTGCTCTTTTTCCAGTCCTCTGAATAACAAAAAAGAACAATTCTTTTTAAAACGCTGCACAGGATTAAATATAACTGAACGTCACACTTTAATTGATTGGTACGAAATGCACACTGTGAACAGATTCGTAGTTATATTATGATCCTATTCTGCAGATCTTCTGTGTCGTCTGACGGTGGAGCGAGACTACTAGTGTAATGACTATGGCCACCTAATAGCGAGGGTATTTATTTAAGCAACAGTAACTTAGACATGGAATTGTAATTATTAACATATGATAATTAAAAACAGATACCAAAAATTAAATAAAGTACATAGAACAAAAAAAAGTGAAATTAGAAATGACATTATGGTTGTCCATAAATAGGGCCTGATATAGAGTTAGATGGAAGATGCCCCATTTGCGTTTGAGCAAAGATCTTCACACTGGCATTTTCCAGTCTATATTTTCAGGTATATAAACCTTAAGTCAAGCATATAGATATGTCCTGGGAACAGATGTAACAATTGTCATTGTCTTGGGAGCTATAACATACTCTCTGTAATACATTTTTTTCTGCAGATCAGAATTTTGTTCTATAAGATTCTATAAATTGACAATTGGATGGGGGGGGGGGGGGGGGTCATCAATGTTCTTGAATATACTTGTGCCCAACATTATACAGAACGAACTACCCAGAAACTTGTAATGGTAACATATTTATAATATTCTCAGAGCACCTACTGATTTGATGAAGAATGGCAAGAACACAAAATATTTTGCTATATTCCTTGTATTTCCATAATTTTCCAGACCCTTCTAATTTTAAAAATGTCTTTGTTCGTTTTACCCTGATGACCTTTAATACTTCCTTATCTAACCACATTGGTTGCTTTTAATTTCTAAAAATATTGTTCTCACATCATAGGTACTTGCAACAGTCTAAGGGGTATATTTCCTAAACTGCAGGTTTGAAAAAGTGGAGATGTTGTCTATAGCAACCAATCAGATTCTAGCTGTCATTTTTTTAGTACATTATACAAAATGACAGCTAGCATCTGATTGGTTGCTATAGGCAACATCTCTACTTTTTCAAAACCGCAGTTTAGTAAATATACCCCCAGTATCATAGGTACTTTCAATAGTATTTATTTAAAATATATATTTTTAATTTTACATTTGTCGCTGTGCTTTTATTTAGGAGTAAACGTTTCTAGGCTACAAACTTCAATGCTTCTCTAAGCTGAATAACCATTGCCTTTTTAAAATGCATAGTCTTGTGTTTTCCTTACAAAGCATTTTATTGAAACTTGTTACAAATGTTGTAATCACTGTTCCCTAAATATTCCCTAAATGCCTCCCCCTCACCTCTCTATTATGTATAATGTCTGTTCTTTCATTAGTAGATTCATTTCAGTACCAAGTCAGCACAGTTTCCCCTCTAGGTACTAACACCTGCGAAAAGTAGTTTCTGATAGTAGTGCAATTTTGGAAACGGTCCTACAAAATATTCATCATCTCGTTCTACATTTGAGTATGAAATTTGCGGGCAGAATTTATCTATAATTGGTTACGTTCGATTCCCAAACGCACCACAGCAGAAATCCGAGCGCAATTCATAGACTAGAACTTCTGTGAAATGTGAATTTACAAACACACTGCGGAATGGTATTTCACAGAAACGATAAGTAAATGCAGAACGCATTTTGCCGCAAAACCGCACATCTCTACTTAGTTTTCCTTTACCAGGACCACTAGTTTTATTGTCCTAATTTATATGTGAATATTTAGAATCACCCATGAGAAGAAGGACCACATTTCTTTTTACCCTGTCAATTTATATTAATAACTAAATTTCAGTATTATTGTTTAGCTAGGTGATTTTTAACAAATCTCAATTAGTACTTTACTGGTATATTTTTCTGTATGTACATTTATTCATACAGAATTATCATATTCATCACAAATATCCTCCAACTGGGCTTGTCTGAAAAAGGTTTTTACATATAGAGAAACTATCTAATTCTAGTTCACCTATTTTGTTGGACAGGCAGCTTAATTTTGTTATAATACATTTTTAATGTTTCTTTTGATCTTACACATCCCCTTATCGCCTCTTCTATCTCTTTCCCCAATGGACTAAGCCCTGTACTCTGTGAACACTATCTTTCAAGTGATCAATTCTTAATAGAGCAGTATACCAAGAAATGTTATGTCCTCATTTCAATATCAAATGTATTATTGGTCAGGGGAAAAACGCAGGATTGGTAGAGAGGGGTTTCCATGCTACGCCGCCGGTGGGTGTGGCCAGCATGCTTAGGGGCGTGGCTATAATTTTAGACAGTGCTTGGCTGCTCTCCAATTCTTCCAATCGCCATCATATACACAGGCAATGCTGCCTGCACTACTGTTAGGGGCACACAGCTCTCCCTTTTCGAGCATAGCCGTGTGAAGCGGGACATACCTCCCAACTGTCCCTACAGTCATGACAAAGTCCTGATTGAGTGTGTCAGAACAGTTGACAGACTGTCCTGCTCTCTCCTACCTGTTCTTGCTGCTTTCGATACTTGTTGGGGAGAGATGGCTGTGAACAGTGCAGACAGAAACAGTGCAGACAGAAACAATCTGCACACAATCTGCAAAGAGGCTGGTCCCGGGGCAGGGTCCAGCCACCTCAAGCATACAGTCTGGGAGGGGGGTTTCCAGGGCGAGCTGATGAAAATAGTATTCTGCATGAGGCCGACAAAGCACCAGAAGGTGTCAGACTCGTCCAGGACTTCCGTCAGCAGTGGGGCCACCAGATCGGACATTCCTTGTGAGTAGCCCACTTGGGGGCTGTACACTGCGTAATTCAGCAGGATCCTCCTGGGGTGGAGATTGACAGCGGCCGTGAGCACAGAAAAGTCACATTGATAAAACTACTTAGTAAATAACATAATAGTCAAATAACCACAAGTTAAAGTGTTCATTTATACGAGGAGGGTGTCTGCGCAGGTCTACTTGTGGCTACAACTGCCCCATCGCTTCATTCCATACAATCATTCACAGCTCAACATCACCTTCATCATTTATTAACAGGAAAGCTGGAAAGGAGACAAAATCATTTACCGTTTACATCAGTTTAGATTAATTTTTTTTTTTTTGCAAAACTAGTGCAAGTTAAAAGTAGGGACCATTTATACAGAAATGGTCAGTCCTGCTTTTCTACATATACGTCATTATTGCTATTAAACATGTACAGTGCTCTTTTTCCAGTCCTCTGAATAACAAAAAAGAACAATTCTTTTTAAAACGCTGCACAGGATTAAATATAACTGAACGTCACACTTTAATTGATTGGTACGAAATGCACACTGTGAACAGATTCGTAGTTATATTATGATCCTATTCTGCAGATCTTCTGTGTCGTCTGACGGTGGAGCGAGACTACTAGTGTAATGACTATGGCCACCTAATAGCGAGGGTATTTATTTAAGCAACAGTAACTTAGACATGGAATTGTAATTATTAACATATGACAATTAAAAACAGATACCAAAAATTAAATAAAGTACATAGAACAAAAAAAAGTGAAATTAGAAATGACATTATGGTTGTCCATAAATAGGGCCTGATATAGAGTTAGATGGAAGATGCCCCATTTGCGTTTGAGCAAAGATCTTCACACTGGCATTTTCCAGTCTATATTTTCAGGTATATAAACCTTAAGTCAAGCATATAGATATGTCCTGGGAACAGATGTAACAATTGTCATTGTCTTGGGAGCTATAACATACTCTCTGTAATACATTTTTTTCTGCAGATCAGAATTTTGTTCTATAAGATTCTATAAATTGACAATTGGATGGGGGGGGGGGGGGGGCATCAATGTTCTTGAATATACTTGTGCCCAACATTATACAGAACGAACTACCCAGAAACTTGTAATGGTAACATATTTATAATATTCTCAGAGCACCTACTGATTTGATGAAGAATGGCAAGAACACAAAATATTTTGCTATATTCCTTGTATTTCCATAATTTTCCAGACCCTTCTAATTTTAAAAATGTCTTTGTTCGTTTTACCCTGATGACCTTTAATACTTCCTTATCTAACCACATTGGTTGCTTTTAATTTCTAAAAATATTGTTCTCACATCATAGGTACTTGCAACAGTCTAAGGGGTATATTTCCTAAACTGCAGGTTTGAAAAAGTGGAGATGTTGTCTATAGCAACCAATCACATTCTAGCTGTCATTTTTTTAGTACATTATACAAAATGACAGCTAGCATCTGATTGGTTGCTATAGGCAACATCTCTACTTTTTCAAAACCGCAGTTTAGTAAATATACCCCCAGTATCATAGGTACTTTCAATAGTATTTATTTAAAATATATATTTTTAATTTTACATTTGTCGCTGTGCTTTTATTTAGGAGTAAACGTTTCTAGGCTACAAACTTCAATGCTTCTCTAAGCTGAATAACCATTGCCTTTTTAAAATGCATAGTCTTGTGTTTTCCTTACAAAGCATTTTATTGAAACTTGTTACAAATGTTGTAATCACTGTTCCCTAAATATTCCCTAAATGCCTCCCCCTCACCTCTCTATTATGTATAATGTCTGTTCTTTCATTAGTAGATTCATTTCAGTACCAAGTCAGCACAGTTTCCCCTCTAGGTACTAACACCTGCGAAAAGTAGTTTCTGATAGTAGTGCAATTTTGGAAACGGTCCTACAAAATATTCATCATCTCGTTCTACATTTGAGTATGAAATTTGCGGGCAGAATTTATCTATAATTGGTTACGTTCGATTCCCAAACGCACCACAGCAGAAATCCGAGCGCAATTCATAGACTAGAACTTCTGTGAAATGTGAATTTACAAACACACTGCGGAATGGTATTTCACAGAAACGATAAGTAAATGCAGAACGCATTTTGCCGCAAAACCGCACATCTCTACTTAGTTTTCCTTTACCAGGACCACTAGTTTTATTGTCCTAATTTATATGTGAATATTTAGAATCACCCATGAGAAGAAGGACCACATTTCTTTTTACCCTGTCAATTTATATTAATAACTAAATTTCAGTATTATTGTTTAGCTAGGTGATTTTTAACAAATCTCAATTAGTACTTTACTGGTATATTTTTCTGTATGTACATTTATTCATACAGAATTATCATATTCATCACAAATATCCTCCAACTGGGCTTGTCTGAAAAAGGTTTTTACATATAGAGAAACTATCTAATTCTAGTTCACCTATTTTGTTGGACAGGCAGCTTAATTTTGTTATAATACATTTTTAATGTTTCTTTTGATCTTACACATCCCCTTATCGCCTCTTCTATCTCTTTCCCCAATGGACTAAGCCCTGTACTCTGTGAACACTATCTTTCAAGTGATCAATTCTTAATAGAGCAGTATACCAAGAAATGTTATGTCCTCATTTCAATATCAAATGTATTATTGGTCAGGGGAAAAACGCAGGATTGGTAGAGAGGGGTTTCCATGCTACGCCGCCGGTGGGTGTGGCCAGCATGCTTAGGGGCGTGGCTATAATTTTAGACAGTGCTTGGCTGCTCTCCAATTCTTCCAATCGCCATCATATACACAGGCAATGCTGCCTGCACTACTGTTAGGGGCACACAGCTCTCCCTTTTCGAGCATAGCCGTGTGAAGCGGGACATACCTCCCAACTGTCCCTACAGTCATGACAAAGTCCTGATTGAGTGTGTCAGAACAGTTGACAGACTGTCCTGCTCTCTCCTACCTGTTCTTGCTGCTTTCGATACTTGTTGGGGAGAGATGGCTGTGAACAGTGCAGACAGAAACAATCTGCACACAATCTGCAAAGAGGCTGGTCCCGGGGCAGGGTCCAGCCACCTCAAGCATACAGTCTGGGAGGGGGGTTTCCAGGCACTAGGATCCCCCCCTCGGTTTGCCTATGTTGGTATTTGTTGCAACGCATGACTTTTCAGCGATACATTGGGTGTAACTAGTTTTGTTACTTTTTCAGCAAAATAAACTTGACCACAGTTTGACTGACTGGACACAAATTCCAATTATTTTGTAAGCGGACAGCTGGTCAACTATTGTACATTTGTAGACAGAGACTGTATAAAATCAATTAAAAACTTATGTAAAGAACAAAATTCTTTGAAATATGTTAATATGCAGATCCTATGTAATATGCTGAATTTGCCATTTTTATGGAGAAGTTTTGTGTCATGTATATTGTTCGTTACACCCTTAAGTTTGCTTAATCAACATTCTGTGTAAGGTCAATAATATTTAACTTAGAAGGACAAACATAGGAGTTCCTAGTTTCAGATCGGAAACAGAAAAAGAGATAGATTGGAAGCCCAGACCAGATTTAGTTTGCTCTCTAAGGGTCGTTTTTTTTAGAATTAGGAGTAAATTTAAAATAAGCAGACAGGCTAAGAGGTGTATTTACTAAACTGCGGGTTTGAAAAAGTGGAGATGTTGCCTATACAACCAATCAGATTCTAGCTGTCATTTATTTAGTACATTCTACAAAATGACAGCTAGAATCTGATTGGTTGCTATAGGCAACATCTACACTTTTTCAAACCCGCAGATTAGTAAATATACCCCTAAGAGGTAGATTTACTAAATCTTCTATAATGGAAAAGTGGAGGTGTTCCCCATAGCAGCCAATCAGATTTTAGCTATCATTTATCTAGTATATTCTAGAAAATAATAGCTAGGATCTGATTGGTTGCTATGGGCAACACCTCCACTTTTCCTTTTTGAAGGTTTAATAAATCTACTCCTAAGTGGTTAGATGGGGTTGCGTCCTAGCTCAACTCTAGATCGCAGTGTAAACATAAATGTGGGCAGTATGTGTGTGCTACATATAGCCAGTATTTCCCATGCTTAAAAAAAAAATGCATTGTTACTGGTGGTAATCGGTATCCCGATGCTTGGGATACCGACACCGAATACACCTACAGAACAAACCCGAAACGTTAAATCAACGACCTCTGAAAATTCAGACTTACCTTCTCACCGACGGAGGATGTTACCGGAAAACAATTGGTATGTGACTGCTGCACAATCCAAACATGCTGGTTGCCGGTGCTCCATTGTGACGTCACTGAAAACAGCGACATCTGCATTTAAACAGGTAAGTTAATATTAAGGGTTAGGGTTGGGGGTTAGGGCCAGGCTGCGGCAAACGTCAGTGATGTCACAATGAAGCGCCGGACTCCAGCATCCTCGCAGTTTGCACCAGTCGTATACCAGCTGTTTCGCTCATTTCCTCAGCCGGTGACAAGGTAAGTGTAGATTTTAATAGGTAGTTGATTTGAGCCTTCGGATTTCTTTTGTAGGTGTATTGGGTGTCTGTATCCCAAGCATCGGGATACTGTACCCAACCCCATTGGTACCGCCTTCCATGGCAACATTGTTTGTCCAGCTGCAAATTTGTGTCCTCTAGCTGGATTTGCTTTGAACTCTAAATAAGGCCATAAGCTTACAGTCTACTCTATATGGCTTACTGTAACCTGTCTTGAGGGAAATAAAGGGAACTATGGATGCCTTAGTGTTGTCCAGTCAACACGAAGACAGAAGGTGAGAAATAAGACCCGGGGTTCCAACAGAGCACTGATTCTAGTTACACATCCTCTCAGCTTCTAGTTTAGAATCCTCCAACATTCTAACCACTCTTATTGATGTTCAGCCCACATCTACTGTAGAGTCAGCAGCCAAGAGCCACATATTAACCTCCCGGTAATGTTTCTAAAGACATCAGCTTGGAGGTCCTTACTTTAAAGCTCACAGCCTAATTCTCAGAAATCCTTTTTTGAGGACCATCAGTCGAGCTCTAACTAGATGGATGGCTCTCTTACTTTGTCATTACCATTACTGCTGAATCCTCTCCAGCCCATCCAAAGAACCTATCAACCCAAACCACAAGGGTTTATTTTTATAATAACTATATTTTTATTAGTGTGCCCCAAGTATTTCATATGCTTTTTGTTGTCCATTGTATGTGTAGTTCATTGCATGTGGATAGCACCCCTTTGTTATAATTTGTTTAACACATAGGTGTTGCTTTCATATATACAGTATTGTATTAACCAGCAGATATTTGCACAGAGGTCGGGGCTGTTAATGGCATCTGAATGTATTAAGACTACTCAAATCCCGTCAGTTTTTCCTTACACATAATTTAGACTGATATTTCTTTCTTGGGCCGTGCATAATTTATATCATAATCTCTTAATCTTCAAGTGTTAATAAATCATTGATCAGCTCACGTCTGCAGGAGAGTTTCCCACAGTCTGTAGGTAGAAGGATTCATAAATAAAAGACAAGGGGGTGTCAGGAATTAACCTTGCATGCAAGATCCATGCTGTAAAAAGTAATTAATTTTCAGTGGTTTTCTACATATACCATATCAATTAATACAAAAATAACATTATACTGTAGCGCATCCTATTGGGAAGCTCAGGCATATAATGGGAAAATATTTACTTTCATGTAAAATGTAATTTCACAGTTACCTAGAATACATTAAAACTTGATTCTTACAAATTCTAAGCAAACTAAGAAGGATGATCACCTCATGGCCTCCACATTGGGATTGTCCTCTCCTCGGAAGAATTGGTTACTCCGATCCGTTCTCACGACATCTTTATCCACAGTAAACTGAACATTCCTCCAGAAATCTTTCTGGGCGTCGGGGCTCATGGAGACTCTAAGTATTGAAGAGAAGGGAAGAAAAAAAAAGTAGCAAGATATAAAGAAAATGAAAGAGTTACAAGTAAAATGAGAAATCTATAACAATTAATCCTTTACGTCTCCTCCTAATTTCCCATACTCCAGTGGTTCCCAAACTGTTGCGCCGTGGCTCCATGGGTTGCCACGGTAATCTCACAGCGGCACTGCGGCACAGGGCTGGTGGTAAGCAAGGCGGGAGGACTAAGTGGCTAATATTTTGGCTTAGGCCGTGAAAATAATATGGAGACCATAAGGGTGCCTCGAACAGAGAACATTTGGGATCCACTGCGCATACTCCCCAACTGACAGAACGGACCTGTATACCTTTTATTCTGGATCTGAGCGTATTCCTCTCTTCTCTGAACCCGCAGAGCTTCGCGTTCCTCTGAAGAGGTCTCCCAGTTGTAGTATCCGAGAAGGAATGGCCACACTTCCCCCCTCAGGGATGGGTCGATGCCACCGAAAAAAATTGCCTGTCACGGAACAGAAGGCGAAACATAAACATTTCATCTTACCCTATTCACCAAGATGAATCAAACTATGTGGTAACACCAGCTGCTTCATATACACAGCAGAGACTGTACCTGTCCGAGTTGCTGCTTTTGATTTAAATCAAATCAATTATTTTTATAAATCTGGTGGGAGTGTCCCACATTGGTTGAGTTTTGGAATAAGATTAGAAAAATGTACCTTCGCCGTCACCCATGTAGATATGCCAACTTTCCCCAAATACTTTTTGCTCCCTTGTCAAATCCTTTTAATCACCAGAAACCAAAACAAACTCATTAGTCACATAATCAGCACCCCACCCCTCACTCTCTCTGCCCTGAATAAATGATGGCGTTACTATCCCAAGGAACATATGGCCTGCCTATTTAATAATTCTTCCACTTCTTTTTTATTACTTGGGAACCTTTGACTGTGCTCTTTAATCAGAGATAACCCTTCCACATAGAATACTAAACATCGCTATTCAATTCCTTCCAGGCACTGTGTCCTCCTGGATGTCTTCTGAGACGTACGTACTCATCGCACAATATGCTTTATAGTTCAAGATGAGTTCAAGTTCTATATTTTCCTCCATTGCTTTCCTCCCTGCTTTACCCTTTTCCATACCCACCCCGGTTAAATAAAAAACAAAAAAACAAACAAACAAAAAACACTTTTTACAACATTGGAAATTATTGCTTACTATGATACAGGGTCAAAAAAAATGATCAACCAGAATGTTTGTTATGTTATGGCTGCAGGATAGGTGGCGGAATCTAAGATCCACCCAATAAGATTGAAAGGATAGTGACCTGCAGCTCAGTGAGGAGCTAAGGACATAGTTCAGTGGAGGAGATGCAGTGTGCCCTCCATATTTATTTGGTTGATCAAGAGCAAGTATCTATGCCATAATGTACGTACCTTATGCGAGCTAACTGTATGACATATATTAATATTAATGTGGAACGGAACCATGTATAGTAAAATATAACACGTTAACCTTTAGAACACTCGTGAATATAAAGATCCATTTTTGCATTATAATTATCGGTAACCCCATCCAAGAGTGTTGAGAATTAAATTTTACTAAATCAAAACATACTGGTAACCATCGCAAACAGTAAAAATACTTTAGCGAGTGAGAAAAGTCCGCTAGATAAGGAATGTTCATCCAATTCTATTTCTAAAGTATATTTCAAAGGGGTGAAACATAATCTAAACATTCAAACAGTGACAATATTGTTTGTGGAAAGGGAGCAACAAAATCGTATGTGCTGAAAGTCCAGTAATAAGGGGTGATCAATTACACTAAGCTGTCCGTGTGTAAGAGCCCACTATACGTCTTGAGTGTCTTCAGACATAGCTGCTTTCTCCGACTCCTCTTCTGCCAAGAATGCCTGGGCATCATCTGTGTAATTACAGTCTTTATAGTCTTTGCCATCGATGAGGCGCAGACGTGCAAGATAAAAGAGAACAAATTTTCGGCCAGCTTGTATACGTTTCCAGCAGATAGGCGACATTTCCTTGCTTGACCTGGACACCATCGAGGAGTAATCTTGAAACAGGAGAAGGTGGTTGTCCATCCATTTAAGTTTACCAATGTGCTTTGTGGCCATAGATGAGCTTTATGGACGTATTTAAGCACCTAAGAATACAATTCTCAGTTTCGTTTCTGCATTCCCTCTTGTTGGACCTAGGCAGTGTGCACATTCAGTTTCTAATACTTTAAAATCTTCCATTGTGTTTAGGATATTAGGAAGGTCTGTCATGAGGGACTTTGAGAACTGGTCCTCTAATTTTTTCAGCAAGGCCAACCAGACAGAGATTGTTATGACGTGATCTGTCTTCCGAATGATCGATTTTATTTAACATCGGTTTTGGACTTTGTGCATGGTGGCAACTTGTCGCCTTAGATTAGTAATATCTTGCATATTGTCAGCCATGTGTTGTTCGTTAATGGTGGCATGTCTGGTGGTATGAGAAAATTGTTAAGTTCCTTTATAGTTTGTGTAAATTCTATTGATTAAATCTGCATTAAGGGTTCCATTGTCTCCTTAATCGCCCTGACCACTTATGATACGGGTGTCATAATGCTTTTGGATTCTGATGTTAGATTTGCTTGTGTGTAGACAGACAATTCTTCAGGTATATTGGTGCATTTTGGTTCGGTGATGGAGGATATTCCCATAATATTAGAGGAGTGGTCTCATTGTCGTCTATCCAATTTGGTAAGCTGTGATTTTGCAGGAGTGGACGAACTCATCAATTTATCCATGTTTTTAAGTGTAGGATATTGTACTCACACTGATATTTTGCACTGGGATCATTGTACAGTAACCGTGTGCGGTTCAAATTTTAAATAGTTGTGGTTTGGAGTTGACTGATCTCCCCTGGATAGGTAATTTCAATTATATCGGCTATTAAGAGACATCAACCATCTCTTTGTCACCTCCCAGTGACAGTATAGTTTTGGAAGTATAAGGATAGTCTCTCAGATAGTGAATAAAAGGGAGATTTTCAATAAAGTAATCTGAGAATTGATTAATTGTATGTAAAAGGTCAGATTAGTGTTTGGTAATAGATATAGAAAGCTGCTGAATTGCTGTAACAAAGAGTAGCAAACGTGAATATAAAATAAGTTGCTGGTCAAGGTGGCGGACGCTTGGTGCCAATTTTTGTCTCTCTTGCTGGTTTCTCCTGATTGCTCCACTGCTGTTGGCCACAGGCGGTCTGCAGACCGTGTGATCAGGGCTTCAGGATGTGACAGACCTAGAAGAGACCACCAGACACTAAAGCCGGAGCTGTCAAAGTTGTTGTGCACTCCGGTGATCCGTCGCTGTGTGAACTGGCAACTAGTATACCAGGGTCACTCTCTCCACACCTCCAGGGGGGTTTGGGTGTTATTATTGTGGCGGGGAAGCCGTTATCAATACAATAATGTGTCGCTGTTAGTCTTCTTCTCAGGCAAAGAGCTTTTAATCAACCGATCACCGGCGTAAATTCACAAGTCATAGAACAAAGCACAAGGATAACTTTTTGCATATATGAGCAAGAGCTGAATTTGCGTAAGATGCAGCCTATGAAAAGAATCAGGTATCTTCCATGATGTCAGATATAGACCAGCTGTAGAGACTCTGAAAGAGCAACTCAATAAGTGATTGGCTGAACTGCTGCTCCAGTATCAGTACGACAGGGACCGTCATACCGCAAGACTAAAGGGGAACATACGGAGCCTAGCTGGGTAGCCGGGGCCAATAGTGCCACAGGGAAAATCAAGTATTTCTCAATTTTTAACACATTTTATTCAAATGTATTTCTAAGTTTGTTTGTTTTTAACAGAAAGATGTAATATATGGGCAAAGTAAACAAGTAAATGCTCTTTTTTGTGCAACATAATTTAAGCCTGCGCCGTTCATCATCACCACCATTTATTTATATAGCGCCACTGATTCCGCTGTTGACGTTAATGTTCCCAACTATATATAAGCCTCAATGTGCATCATTTATCTATGAAAGAGGTTTATACTCTTTTACCGCTGGTCGGGAGTGATCATCAGTTACTTGTAAAGGCGCCAAATAACTCTACAGCGCAGGACATAGTTACAAATCATGCCAAATACAGTCGTACATAAAAACAGAACAAGTAGAGATGAGACTGATGGGGCAGCACGGTGGCTCAGTGATTAGCACTTCTGCCTCACAGCACTGGGGTCATGAGTTCAATTCCCGACCATGGCCTTATCCTGAGTTTGAATGTTCTCCCAGTGTTTGCGTGGGTTTCCTCTGGGTGCTCTGGTTTCCTCCCACACTCCAAACACATACTGGTAGGTTAATTGGCTGCTATCAAAATTGACCCTAGTCTGTCTCTGTATGTGTGTGTGTGTGTGTGTGTGTTAGGGAATTTAGACTGTAAGCGCCAATGGGGCAGGGACTGATGTGAGTGAGTTCTCTGTACAGCGCTGCAGAATCAGTGGCGCTATATAAATAAATGGTGATGATGATGAAGACGCGATTCAAAGGGACCTGCTCATGAGAGTTTACAGTTTAGAGGTGACGTATGCTGGTTGCAATTACCAGAGATAAAGATGCTGCCAAGAGGAAAGCAGAAAGGAAACGGATACAGAGAAAACCTGCACAAGAGAATGTAATAAATATGTTTCACAATCTAATGGGGAAATCAGGAAGAAAAAAAGAGAAAAACGCTGAGTTACATAAAAAAGCCACCTCGCCGATTCCAATAAACCGGGTGAGCAACCACTGTTTGACCAGGTCAATGTTCTAGCTTTACTTTAATACTGTATTCTATAAAATTTGACACTATGAATATTATCCTGATAACATGGAAGTGACAAGTTGTTAGCTGGCAAGAACTAACATTTTATTGATATAATATGTATTATCGCACACGGCTACCTGTGATGACTGTGCTGCTCTTGTATGAATGCACTTTTCTGTAACGCTCAGAGCCAAAATGAAGATATTATGAAAAACAAAAGCCTTAAACAAAAAATAATAATGAGGCAATAGTAGAAACTCTTGGGTACACTCTACATGATTTTAATCCGATTATCGTGCTAATCACATGATAAACGACCGTTTGGCAAGATATTCGTGTGTGCGCTCCCACAATCACATTTTATTGTACCAAAGCACATCGTATCGTTTAATTTGATTTTAAAAACTTCCTAAAAATCTCTATAAACGATGGAATGATGTCGGACAAATTCTGAAGTGTGCGAGTCCTCACGACCAGCAGTGTAGGCAGATATCTGTTGAGTGTACAGAGTCACAATCTATTCAGCAGATGGTTATGACAGATGAGCACAGATCTGACGGTAAATCGTGTAGATCTATACAGATAAATCAGCATGCTCATCGGTACTTTCAGTCATTGGTAAAATCGTTACATAAATCGTATGTATAATAATTTTCAGTGGTGTGTACCCAGCTTTACAAATACTCTTAGGAAGAGAACAGTTGAGCACACTTGGTTTAGAAACAATTCACAAGAACAACCGGCGTTGCTTCAAACACAATTGGGAGAGTTATCTCAACAGAAGGTCCTTTCTGACTGGATATATGAAACTGCGGCAGCTGGCCATGCTGACAGTACAGCTACAATAGTGCTGCAACAATTAGATGGAATACTACACATTCACATAACCACATAGCACAGCTAGTTTTCCAGGCCCATGTATGGCATTAGCAAGGAATGAAAGGGCACCAACCGGACTAAGCTGAAGGAGCATTGTCCTAGTGTTAGTAATTGGGCTATGCAGATAAGATACAGAGATGGAAAGTTACCAAGGTCCAAAAATACAAATTGATGTGGAAGATAAGGCCACCAGATGGGGCGGGGGAGTCAGGATCGACTTGAAGATGTGGAAGCTTCGGTAAAGTAATGGAAGAGAGACTTTTTCATAAGTGGCCTCGCTCCAAAGACGCTCACCCCAGAAGAAGTGAGCTAGGAGGGTGCAGGATGTGTGATGGTTGCAATTTGAAATAGCTGAGTATTAGCCATTTCTCCCTCGTAAGGTTTACGTTGAACAAACACTTTCTTTTAAGGGTAGAATAGCAACAATTGTGTATGATTATATTTGTAACAAAGACAGAGTTATACAGTTGATCAGGCCTTGGTTCTCAAGAAAACAGATGTTTTATCTCCACTTCATGTTTTGTTGTGTGTTATAAGTATAAAATAGACCATAGTCCTCTACATAGCTATTCTTATTTCAATTATACTTCTTTATATGTTCTGTGCAAGCTAATGTTATCATGTACTGCGCATGTCTTCCTTTAAGAATGTACTACGCATGTTAATATTTCTTTGTATTGATATATATCCCCTGCATTGTATGATAAGTGGGAGAGAGATATCATAAGACACAATGGGGTCTCCATGTCTGAACTCTGACCTTGACTGAAAAATAATTCTGTACCCTTAAGCATGAACGTTCCAGCCGAAAATACATGAAGCCATCTACAATGTTCTGTCAGGATAATGATCATTTTAGGAGTCTCTATCCCCTCCTAGTTGCTGCTATGTTGGTAGAAGCCTCTGCAATAATTTCTGTATGATCTACACTTACTGTTGCTGTCACTCTTGCCATATCTGAGCTCGTTTCAAAAACTAAAAAGCAACACGTTTCAGCAGCAAAGCGTACTAAGTATAGTATTTTATTAATATCTTCACTTCTATCCGCATATAATCTGTGTTTAATCCTGCCTCACTGCTCCTTCTTAAAATGAGCAGGTACAATACGATTGCAAGTTATTTTTTCACCTCCCATCAACTAGGAGAATACTTAAATGTCTTAAAGACATACTGCTACAAAATGCTAATATTCATTTCTACGCCGATGAAGGGGACACCATTGTCTCTGGTTATGCTGTATAATCCCAGCACAAAGTAGTTTCAGAGTTGTTGCCTACCCTTTGTCTATACAGCGCATGTAACAGAGCTTGTAACCTCGACATGTGCTTGTGAAAGGGAATCTCCAGATATGCCTTTGGTGTTGTTCATGACTTTGGACAGTCTTGGAAACAACAGGGCTACTTTATATCTGAAAACCTGCAAATCAAGAATGGTCCTTATGTAGACCAAATACTAGATGCAATCATGCTACCCTCTGAGATTGCTATCATCACATTCACAGCTTATATCTCTCTTACTGATGATGTCTCATGAGACAATACATTGGTAGACAAATGTGCTACAACAACACACTTTCTCAGGTTTCAGAAAATAACACACATGTTTGCAATACAGCCCAGATTCTCCTCTGGCTACTCTAGAAGATCTTGCAACAGCCTAAAACAAAGTCCCTGAGTTTGAAAAGACTACATGGAGGTATTTTGGTTGTATCTGGCAAGCTGACAAATAACCAGACAGTCGACCAGTGGCTTTAGAAGTCTTGCTCCTGCAACTTGCTCATCTGCACCATGGGATTGCACAGGTGAGCAAAGGAAGGATGATTTTTTGGGTAAACCGAGACTTGCATCCACTGTGCATTGGTATTATCAGACCTGTCATATATATCAGACCTATAAGATTACCATCATCTCTGTAACCATCTTTGTCTGCTCTTGAACTGACTGATTCACTTCTGTACTTCTCTAAGACACTTATCAAATGTGCCGAGTCTTTCCACCTTCAGGACTGCAAGACTCAATGCAAGGAACCCAAGTTCTATCCCACCTCCACCTAAATCGCTGTGATCCTAGAAACTACGGAGTGTGAAGAAGACAAGCAATGCATCTTCTCAGATATTACTGTAAATGGATTTAAGACCACTATGTTCCAATATACACAAGAGGAGCGATTGTTAGGGTTAATGGAAGAGAACAAATTAATATGAACAAAAACATTTATCTTTTAAGGGTAGAATAGTAATATGTATGTGTGAATTTACATAACAAAGAGTTATACAGTAATTTGGCCTTGGTTCTCAAGAGAGCATATGTGTTTGATTCAAAACGTTCTGTCAAGTGTCATTTGTATGCGAGAATTAGACAATTACTTAGTTCTTTGTTCTATCTAAAAAAAATTTTTTTAATGATGCGTCTTTGTATTTACTGTGCAAGCTAATTTTAGCATGTAATGCACATATGCTCTTTTTTACAATGTAGGCTAAAATGTAAGTATGTCAGTATTTCTTTTTAAATTTATTATAACCCTTGCATTGTAAGCTCTTTATGAGAGCCATTTTAAGATGTCATGAGGTCTCTATATAAAGATGGATTCACTTGTGCTTTGTTTTAATAAAGGAGCCTCTGACAATTCACGGCTCTAAACATCTCAAGTGGTTTATTTCCGCAAGACTACTCTTTGCTTCATGTCAAGGTGGTTCATAAATATTTTACATTCCTACTTATAATGATAACCTTATACAAGTTGTTGTGTTATTCACACAACAACTTCCAGTTGCCTCAGGTTAATCCTCTCATTCAACTCTTGCAATGTCATCTTTTACTTTCACAATATTAATTCAACAAACACTTTTAACTCAATGTTATGATTTCATTTACCTAATTCTTAGTCTAGGGGCTAGATTTACTAAGCTGCGGGTTTGAAAAAGTGGGGATGTTGCCTATAGCAACCAATCAGATTCTAGCTTTCATTTATTTAGTACCTTCTACAAAATGATAGCTAGAATCTGATTGGTTGCTATAGGCAACATCCCCACTTTTTCAAACCCGCAGCTTAGTAAATCTAGCCCTAGGACCCTTTCTATTCACTGTAGATGTACTTAAAGCTGCATTACTACTTACAATTAGTGAACATTTTTGTTCACTACTTTAATACGGCTGCAGAATGGGTGTGTGAGCATGAAGACCAATCAGAAATTACAGTGTCCGGAATTACTGCTACCTTATTGGTCCTCCCGCTCACACCCGTCTCCAAAACTGTCGAACAGCCTGGGTTTTCAGGCAGGGCTCTGAGATTATCCATGGAGGTCTCAGACAAAGGGCGAGATTTACTAAACTGCGGTTTTGAAAAAGTGGAGATGTTGCCTATAGCAACCAATCAGATTCTAGCTGTCTTTTGTAGAATGTACTACATAAATGATAACTAGAACCTGATTGGTTGCTATAGGCAACATCTCCACTTTTTCAAACCCGCAGTTTAGTAAATATACCCCAAAATGTCATATGGCGCAGCCAAATGGGCTCTATTGTGGGGGTGGAGTTATTATAGGCTAAAAAACAACAATATCAACCCCCCCACTTTTCCTTTTAAGGCAACAGCAATGAAACTTGTATCTCTATAGCCACCCTGGAGATGATTTTGGCTAGCATAAATTAATTACAAGGCACACCTGTGCTGGCTGATAAAAGTTTGTGAAAACTTAGAACACGGGGCATCCTTTATTTAAGGTGACCAAACACCAGACTGGTAAGCTGGGGTTAATATTTTTGATAGACAGAGACAAGAAAATTGGAGGTTGAACCCTCTACAAGCTAATGCAGCTCTGAAATTTGCAGATGCTCCACTGCAGGTGGATAGGGAAACAAAATATTTAACGATCTAACAAAATGAAATAAAATTTATAAAATTATTGTTCTCATGACAATAAATGTTCTAAATATAAACTTTAAATATATTCAGTTTTACACAATATATTAAATACTTCCTCCTTCAATGCTTTAGACTTTTTCTTAGAGGTTTTAAAATTTCCATTTTTCTTTTTAGCTCTTATCCTTACCTTGCGCAGTTTATATTCTTCCTCCACCTGTCCAGCATCGTTGAGGTGTTGCAACCACCTGGTGACATCCAGTTTTTGGTACATGCCCTCCTCGGGATGAGACTCAGTGGAGGGGAAGCTGGGCCTTTGAATGGAGAAATGGAGACACGTCTTCTCGTCTGTTACCTGCTGCAGAGGGAAATAAGACAACTAGTTTAGATCAAAATCCTTTAGCATATTAATGGAAGTAATGATGTCAAACATATTTATAAATGTTTTAAGGTTTACTGGTCCTTTAAGTAAATAACTACACCATCATCTTCATTTATTTATATAGCGCCACTAATTCCGCAGCGCTGTACAGAGAACTCATTCACATCAGTCCCTGCCACATTGGAGCTTACAGTCTAAATTTCCCTAACATACACATACACACACACACACACACACACACACACACACAGACAGACAGAGAGGGAGAGACTAGGGTCAATTTTGATAGCAGACAATTAACCTACTAGTATGTTTTTGGAGTGTGGGAGGAAACCGGAGCACCCGGAGGAAACCCACGCAAACACAGGGAGAACATACAAACTCCACACAGATAAGGCCATGGTCGGGAATCGAACTCATGACCCCAGTGCTGCGAGGCAGAAGTGCTAACCACTAGGCCACCATGCGATCTTTCTCTCCTCTGCAGCAGGTAAGTTAGGCTGGAGGAGTTTTTCTCACAGAGCAGACAATGAGTGACTGATAGACGTGTTTTGTAGACATGCAATGTGTGTGGATTGGTATATACATACACAGAGGCGTGGCCAGTACCAGGTCAGTAGTCACTGCAGCTCATATTCTTGTATTGTCAGCATTTTGACCTGTATCTGATCCTATTAGGACGCTGCCATAAAGTTGACACAGAACCTGGAGGAAGAGCTTCTCCCCAACGAGAGTGAATTCCCATCCAATGCATTTCAATCTACCGATCTTTGTCAAGTTATTTGTGCGATTCTTATTGTTGACGCACCTCTGTGTTAGTGTAGTCTGTGCGTGTGTGTGTGTTAGTGCATCCATGCGTCAGTGTAGTGTGTACAGCTAGGCGTAGTATATTTACTTGTATGTCACAGTGATGGCATGGCTGCATTTGCCAGCGAGTGAGCAATACCCGACTGAACATTACATGTTAATCCTGATAAAAAGGGAAACGGGAGAGAGCTGCTCCTCTCAAGAGGTGGTCTTTAAATTCTATTAATTACGGCAGATTAACCCGCTCCCTTTTGCTATCATAGGACCTGGATAATCTGCCTAGAACTCCAGTCCTGCCCTCAGGCAGTAACAAGCTGGATAGGATCCAGCAGGGCTGTAGATTACAAATGGCCAGTGTCACAGAGGAACCAGACAAGCGGCCTGTAACCAGGAATAATTCATCCCCATCACCCAACCACACCGCAGCAGCAGGGACAGGATACAACTGAACATCTCTGGGGAGTTGTAAATGTCAGAGTATGGAAACAGGTCTCAGGGACTAAATGCGATTCAAAAAGTTTAAATACATTCCTTTCCTCTTTATATCACTGCTCCTTCCCCCCATTGGATGTCTGTACCATAATACTTTACTCTCTCAATATATCCCTCTGTTTCAGTCCTTGGGATATAATCACTAACAAAATGCAAGTGCGCAGTAACTTCTAGCAATCAATCAGCTTTGATCAGTCATGTCTAACGTCTTGCTGCACATTTGCAGTTTGCTAATAAAAAAACACAACACTGGAGCATTTAGAAAACTATTTTGCAAATTAAATAGCTAGCAGTAGCGCCGCACATTTTATAGACGTGCCTATGAAGCAGGGTGAGCAGTAACTTATTTCCTTCCACCCTTCTTCCTTGATATGAGGATCCGCGGACCTACAGTTAGCGGAAGCACCTGCAGCGTAAAAAGTGGCGCTAATAATTCCACAGTGGTGGCACTTGTCTTATGATAGGTTAGACCTTCAGCAGTAAATATGGAAGTGAGGAGCTTTTCAGGACAAAAAAAAATCTGTAAGGTTTCTATAAATGTAATGTAGGGCATATCAGTACAATAATTATCTGCCGCACTATTTTTGCTGTTTTCTGTGCGACCGTTTTAATAGCTATCCAACGTTGTATTTCTACTTAGCAGTATTATCGGTGAGTGCTCTTCCTTTTATTATTATTATTATTATTATCTTTAATTTATAAGGCGCCACAAAGGGTCACACACACACGTAACATGGTAATGCAAATTAAAATATTTCTGGGACAATGAGTGAAAGTGATGGTAGAAATCAGCGAGAAGTAGGCCTGAAGCTTAAGAAAACAGGGCTAGGGAAGCCGGCCAAGAGGTACAGAGGGTGATGGAACAGTAGAAGGAGCACACAAGGAAAGAGGACCCTGCTCCTGAGAGCTTACATCCTAAAGGGAAGGGGGAGACACAAATAGGGTGGTACTAACTGGGGGAGAGAGCCAGGACAAGGGAGTTAGGAGGAGGACTGATAGACTTGAATAAAGAAATGAGTCTTAAGGGCACGCTTGAAGCCTTTGAAAGTAGATGCTAACCTGATGGAACGTGGAAGATCGTTCCACAGCTGGGGAGCATCCAGGACAAAGTCCTGGAGACGGGAGTGGGAAGAGGTGAAGTGAAGCGGTGGTCACAGGCAGAGCGGAGGGGGCGGGTAGGAGTGTAGGTAGAGATGAGATTGGAGGTGTAGGGAGGGGAGGGTTGACTAAGAGCTTTAAAGGTGAGGGTGAGGAGTTTAAATTGAATTCTATAGGCCATGGGAAGCCAATGTAGTGACTGTTGGAGGGAGAAAGCAGAGAGAAAGTGGCAGGAGAGAAAAATAAGGCGGGCAGCAGCATTGAGGATAGACTTAAGAGGGTCAAGGTGAGAATCAGGTAGATCCTTCCCAGAATGCCACACTTCTCTTTACCCAAAATTGAAAACGCAGCGGCTTCTTACCTGCTCCTTGAGTTGCGTCTCCTGGCAGTATTTCCACTGCTGGAACACTTCTGATAACTTTCCAAGACCTCCATGATGGAAATGAAAAACTTTGTACTGACTTTCCCTGCTGGCTACCACCAACTGGCCACTGCTACAAGCCTCGTCACTGAAAGAGACAGAAGAAAAACTCATCATATATATAAAAAAAATCTAGATTTGTGGAGAACATATGTATCACCTCCAAAGCATGTATGTGTTCAGCCATGGCAGATTTCTGCACTGGGATTGTGTTGCGGTAGATGGTCAGCTGGTCTTTATGATTGCATGTTAGTGATTAGTGAAGAAATTATCTGAAACTAGGAAACTGCCTTTCAGATAAGTGATGAATTCTATCACACCTCATACAGATCCATTACTGCTGGAATTAGAGCCTCTCAGTGTATGGGTTAGGGTTGTATTGAAGATAAAAAAATATTATTGTAGTATTTGACTAAATATTTCCAATTTAGGTAGATAACTACGCCTTGCAAGGCCGTATTTTGGCAAAGTTGTATAATCAGAGTATTTAGAAGAGAGAACATAGTTTGGAGCAGAGAAGGGAAAGGGGAACATGATAGAAACTTTCAAATATATCAGGGGTTTGAACAAGGTACAGGAGGGAAACATTCTAGAAAGGAAGAGAAGTACTAGAACACGAGGACATGCACTGACACTGGAATAAGTTCAGAGGAAATTTGAGGAGATTTCACAGAAAGGGTAGTGGATAAGTGGAATATCCTTTCATCAGAGGTGGTAGAGGCTAATACAGTAGAGCAATGTAAACATGCTTGGGATAGACATAAGGATATCATTACAAAGAACTAAGGATCAAATAGGGTTTGAGGTTACCATAGGCTAAAACATGGGCCGACTAGATGGGACAAGCGGTTCTCATCCCTAAATATGTGATATGGTGTTTCTTATAATATCACATTAACAGATTGGTAGGAAACGGTCTAACCATATACATCACGCAGTCTGGAAAGTATAAGTCTACAAGAAAAGACTTGCAATCTTAAAAGGTCCACTTTGGTGGACATTACAATACTTTTGCAAACAGTAAAAGAGGTTTCTATAACTTTTGTTTCTTAACTTTTTCCACATAATTATGCCCCCATCATAGTGGTATAATTTGGGTTGTTTCAGCACAAATGCCAATTCCTGAACACGAGCTGTCTTCCATTTCTGACACATCTCTTATGTATTCCTGTAGAATGCAAATACATTTTGTTTTGATCTTTTTAACTTGTGATGGTTTTGTTATGTATTTGCCAATTTTTCCTCCTGTTCTTTTTGTTTAAAATCTCAATAAACAAATCTGAATGAAAGAACAGTTTTACATGTGAACATTAGTAGCTAGTACGTCCTTCTGACTGTACTTCTACTTTTAACAATAACTGGTATATATACTCTGCTCAATACCACACTTCCTCCTTACCTGAAGAAGAGACGCAGTGACCGCATTTGACCCAAATCTACTCGGAACACTCCACACGTCTGCTCAAGGGCCAAAAGTTTCTGTTGCTCCTCCCACCTAGCAGAGGTCCCCCGCCCGTTCACCTCTCTGTACTGCGAATTGGCATCTGGGCTGGAGGCGTAGCAGGCCATGTGACTGTCAGCTTCTTGCCTGAACGGAGGACAAGAAACAAAGACACTATTTTATATTCTGGTTAAAAGCTTGACAAGTATTTAATTCCTATAAAGATAAAACATAGCAAGCCTTAACTTTTATTTTTGCTGCCCCCCTCCCCCCTCAAGTCAAATGCTTAATATTAGGCCAAAAACAGTTACACAGTTGAGTTGAACATGGTCACAACATATTAAGGTTGTTGCAGAAATACAACTAAGTTGAATGGTGTGGGGCCTTCTCCATCGGTCACATATTCATGTCATGTGAACATTTTAATGATAGAAGAGGAGGCTGCAATAGAGTTATACCTAGTTTGCATCTCAAAGTTGTATTCTATTTTAACTGCAGTTTGACAGTAGTGGGGGTGTTGTATTTTTCCAATTTTGAGCTATTGCTATCAATTTATGCCCCAATAAATATCTATCGGGTTGTAAAATTTGTGTCCGGTAAATGTGCAAAAGTCTAAAGAGGGGTTTAGTGTTGTACCAATAACTTTGTAAGCATTTTTTTTTTTTTTACCCTAACCAACAAATGGGTTTGGATGGTTGAGCAATTCCAAAAAACTTGTATGAAGTCTCCTAACGGATTACAGTTGCGCCAACAACATTTTGATAGGTTAGGCTGAATGTTGTGTAGTCAAGCTGGAGTTAGGTACAGTCTATTTAACAACCTTCTCAGCATCTCCGCGTGATTTAAACATTTGGACATGCACAGAGATATGTTCCCATTAGTCTAATGAGAGAGGTTTGTGTAAATCTGTTTCTCAACATAATTGGGATTTTGTATAGTTTCTTAGGATGATAGGTACTGGTACTAGCATGTAATGCCCCATTCTCCATCATCTTTTGTAAGCTTCGTTAATATTAGGGTTGGTGGCAACTTTAAGGTGTGGTTCAATTTTTGCAATGGTAGTAGTTGCCAGGGGAAGGTCAAAGGACATCCCAAACGGAGGCAATATTGGCCATCCCAGCCTACCGGAGCTGTGGGCAGTGGTGGCGGAACATGCTAATTCTCATATAAAATTCATAAAATTAGCAGTTGTTGACATCACTTTGCGTTTATGGATAAAAGGACTATCACTTGATTTGTCGTCGCTGTCTAACAGGGGTGCAACTGGGCAGATCAGGGGCGTGGCCAAATTTTTCATTATAGGATACCATGTGTTATATATTATAATAAATGTAACCTGACAGGTGAGTGATATACAAGAGCAGAATGGTGGGATAGGTGCTCCATGGAGAGAGTGTCCTGGGAAGGAAGACCACGAGAGTAGTTACAGCTATTCCAATTTGCCTTGTTGGCCATGACTAGAATTATAAGAGGAGGAGGAGGAGGAGAACTATTCTTACAGAATCTAACTATCACAGTTGCCATCTGGATGGATGCTCTCTATGGGCCTCGTAATAACATCAAGGACTGCGATGATCAAGGCTGACTGTGTCTGGGTCCTCAGTTGACACTCTGGTTAAGTCATGTTAACGTGGCTATCTAGTCTTAAAATAACTTGTGCTTCTTTTGTTGAATATCAAGTCAAACTTTAATATTGACACACGTGGAATAACTTGCAGATCCTCAGTAACCCAAAAAGCGATATCTCTGGACATCTCCTATCTGCAGTGCCACAGAATAAAACTTGTCAGATATGTATTACCTTTAACATACATAAAAACACGACCATGTAAAAAGAAACAACATTTTACCAAACATGTTTTTCCCTTACATAGTTTAATAGTTGTATAGCAGGTCTTATGCAAAATGTTATCTAAAACATTCAGCGTGTCCGATTATACTGCTCGAGAGAAAAATTAATAGTGCGCACGGCTCCCTCTTGTGGCAAATACAAGACTGTATAGAGGGTTTCAATTTATTATGCATGGTATTTTTGTATGTATTATGCTTCAAACAAGACAGCAAGTTTTACAGCCCTGTTTTTATAAATCACATTTTAAAACATGCCTGAATCTGATGTACACTGGGGGGTATATTTACTAAACTGTGGGTTTGAAAAGGTGGAGATGTTGCCTATAGCAACGAATCAGATTCTTGTTGTCATTTTGTAGAATGTACTAAATAAATGATAGCTAGAATCTGATTGGTTGCTATAGGCAACATCTCCACTTTTTCAAATCCACCGGAAACTCGCAGCTTGATACATTTGCCCCAAAGTCAGACGCAGAAGATGCCCCCTTCTCAGAATACAGTCCAGAACAACTCCTCTGGACATGGCAAAACACAAAAGCTGGCACTGGTGCCCTGTGGTTTACTGGGAATATCTAAAACGAATGCAGAGGACTGTGATCCTAGTGCCATTCCTTTACTCCCAAATGGATAGTGACCACCCTGAATCATTTAACATTGATGAACTAAAATTTCTGAATACTGTTTCTTCAGATTGCACTTCAAATATCATTATGATTAATAATTTAAGGCCTGATTTATTAAGGAACTTAAATTAAGAAGTTTCTTATTACAGTCTCCTGGACAAAACCATGTTACAATGCAAGGGGTGAAAATTAGTATTCTATTTTGCACATAAGTTAAATACTGACTATTTGTACACTGAAATTTAAAGTTGATATTTGTGTGCTACATGAAAAAAAAGTCAGTATTTAACTTCTGTGCAAAACAGAAACTAATTTTCACCCCTTGCATTGTAACATGGTTTTGTCCAGGAGACTGAAATAAGAAACTTTTAAATTTAAGTTCCTTAATGAATCAGGCCCTTAGTTCTTAAGTATTCTTCCGTAATATATTATGACGAGTACATTATAAATTGTGCGCTTCCAATTCAATAATAAGCAGCTTAATAATACTCCAGTGGAAAATACAATACAGCCCGGGGGGCTTGCCCCTGTTCCGGGTGGAAGGGGACAAGCCGCCCCTGTTCCGGGTGGAAGGGGACAAGCCGCCCCTGTTCCGGGTGGAAGGGGACAAGCCGCCCCTGTTCCGGGTGGAAGGGGACAAGCCGCCCCTGTTCCGGGTGGTAGGGGACAAGCCGCCCCTGTTCCGGGTGGTAGGGGACAAGCCGCCCCTGTTCCGGGTGGTAGGGGACAAGCCGCCCCTGTTCCGGGTGATAGGGACAAGCCGCCCCTGTTCCGGGTGGAAGGGGACAAGCCGCCTCTGTTAAGGGTGGAAGGGGACAAGCCGCCCCTGTTCCGGGTGGAAGGGGACAAGCCGCCCCTGTTCCGGGTGGAAGGGGACAGTCGATATTGTTAAAAAGCAACACTTTATTGCACAGTCATAATGCAAGGTGAAATATATAATATTGTGAAAAATAATAAATAGCACTGAAATTGACCAAGCTTTATATAATGAGACCAACACAATGATTGCTAATAAAATTTAGTAAAAAAAACACACATTTTATTAATATAAAAAAATAAACAATAGGGTTTGCTGTAATTATCACAATAACGATTGCTTAAAAGTCTTAATAAATGTTCTGAATCAGACTTAAAGAATTTATTATTACTTCAACTGTGTTTATCACATTGCGCTTTGCATGTTTATTCCATCTCGAGAGAATAAAATTTTCTGTAGACCTATCGCAAGGTCATTATGCCAGAGCCACTGTTTCTCAATATCTGTTACGGACTTTCTATCGTCTCGGTTTCTGAATACACTGATTTTGGTCGTGCCCAAAAGAAATACTGTTCATAAGGTCTAAAGTGAGGATTTGACATATGATTAAAACCCATTAATCACGGAATCTTAAAAAAGGCCAAGTACATTTTGGTTCCATATCATCAGCTATTGTCTGGTGTTCAGTGAAATGAGTCACTAATCAGCAGGACGTTGTGACCTACTATGTGATAAAGGATCTATTATTACCACAATTGTGTTTAAGTCTGATTCAGAACATTTATCAAGACTTTTAAGCAATCATTATTGTGATAATTACAGCAAACCCTATTGTTGAGGTTTTTTTATATTAATAAAATGTGTTTTTTCGCTAAATTTTATTAACAATCATTGTGTTAGTATCTCATTATATAAAGCTTGGTCAATTTGAGCGCTGTTTGTTTTGTTTCACAATATTATTTATTTCTGCTTCTGCAAATTGGGGTTCACACATTCCCTTTCACAGCTGCGTTTGTGTTTTTTCTTATACAAGCTGTTATTTTGTAGAATGTACTAAATAAATGATAACTAGAATCTGATTGGTTTCTAAAGGCAACATCTCCACTTTTTCAAACCCTCAGCTTATTAAATTTACCCCCTGGAGTTCACGTCGTTAATGTGGAATTCTTTCTCAAAGATTATTCGTAACACAATTACATAAGTTAACCTTCCTATGAAATACAAACTATTTTCTCCCTAATTATCACTATTATTTCACTTTCCTCCCGCCCACATGCTCCCGTCTCTCCTCAATCTCACTTTTCCCGTCTTGAGTTTATGGTACCAGGGATTGGAATTTAACCTGGTATTGGACTGATTCACAGGTTCCAACTGAATGTCAATCACATAATGAAGAATTCACCATTTAACCAAAATTATATGGGCAGGTAAACGACAGAGTCTAAAGAATTTCATTGACAAACCATGGGGACCAGGTGGGACCAGAAAAGTCACATTGCTATAATCCAGTAATTATCAATAGACTCCTGAGGGTATATTTACTAAACTGCGGGTTTGAAAAAGTGGAGATGTTGCCTATAGCAACCAATCAGATTCTAGTTATCATTTATTTAGTACATTCTACAAAATGACAGTTGGAATCTGATTGGTTGCTATAGGCAACATCCCCACTTTTTTAAACCCGCAGTTTAGTAAATATACCCCCAGGCTGTCATATACATAAACCTCTTAAACTATGGGTAGGCCTCAAACAGACTTCCCTGAAGTTGACTCTTGATGGCCTCCGTCTTGGCTTTCTGACCTACAAAATCATCAAGACAATCACTCACACCCACTGGCAGTGTGTAGGTAACAGACTTTGGCATTCCATATAGTGGCACGCCAACGTTAGTTACCTACACTGCTTTCCCTCCTAGAAATAACAGACTATCCTCTGGACTGACACAAGTCTTTTTCATGCAAATGGTTTAGCATATTGTTGCCAAGTATTACTTATCAGGTCTTCTCCAGAGGTACCAAGCTCATGCCCCACCCTAAATGTATTGAGGCAGGGTTCCTCTTACGAATCGAGGCAGTACCTATAGATTAAACTCACCACTAGTCCACACAAGGACTTCTTTTCTTAGGTCCTTCACAACCTTTCAATCAACATGACTGTCCCACTAGACACTTAATTTAATCTTCTACAATGAATTAGCCTCATAGCTCAAAAACGAGCTTCCTCCCTACAGAGTAAAGTGAGGTCTGGATCGGAGGACAAAGCTCACAACAAAATGATCTGTCTAAGTCAGAAACCCTCCATCAGCAGTAAAGTTCAGAAGTCCTATTTTAAACTGGGGTGCTGTTGGTACTGTCCCTCCTTAATAATGAGGGCAACCAATCAGGGACAGTCGGACACGTGCTGGAGGCGCAGGAAGTGAAAGGGAAAGACTGTTTCGCATACGGTGGCCATTATAAAAATGGGTCAATACTTAAATGCCTCAAAACAGAGAAAAACAAAAAGTGCAGGTAGCTGCAACATTAAACATGGCTTTTTTCTGGTATCAACAGTTCCAACGGAACATCGACTTTAGTGTAATTTCAAGGACAAAACCACTTTCCAAAAATTGTGTTAAATTGGACTTCCCGCTCTTTAGTAACCATTTGGTGGGACATTTCTCTGCTGTGCTGTCAGATCCTTGATCAAATTAGGCCTCCACAAGGAAAACTATGAGGATTTCCCAGTGCCAGAACGGAGATCTTCGCATGGTATTGCTTTAGCCAACTGGAGCAATGTCATGGTGCTGAGGTGTGGGGTGTTATGGGGAGTGTACCCAAGATGGTGTAACTTACTCCTCCATCAGCAGTTCCACAGCACAGGGAGGAGGAGCTCACACTAAACAGTTATTAAAGAAGGGCAAGTCCAAATAAAAATGAGGGCGATCTTGTGATTCTACAAGCTGGAGCAAGGTGATCTCAGGTACCAGACAGTTATGTGTAGCGTTCTTCTGAGAAAATCCCCCACATTTGGTATTTGAGAGCACCACAAAGTATGGAATGTATTTAAAGCAGCATAAAACAAGTATAAGTAGAATGGAATCTTGCACGACATGAATAATCCTGAGCTGCTCCTGGGCGGCTTATTAAGGTCACCAGATACAGACAAAGAAAACAAGTCTGTAACTCCCATCCTAGTTCAGACATTTCTCAAAATACACCAGTTATGCAAAGAGCAGAACTATAGCTGGTACAAATGAAACCGATAGGGGTTGCAATTTGGAGATTTGTATATATAAAGCTGTTGTTAATGTGTGAGGAGTTTTAATATGGTCAGGAATGTATTTAGTTGCCCTTTACATGCATTATAGATTATGGATGTCCAATTATTTATAGAAGGTCCTTAGGATAATGTCTACATTTTTTAAAATTTGTTAAGCACTGACTTCATTAAGGACAGATTTGACCCAATGGCGTTCACAACATGTCCTATTTTGTTTTCTTCTCTTGATCATCTCATTGCATTGTCTAGATTTACACGTAGGTCAAGTTACGGTAACTCACCTCATCTCGTTCTCCAAAAACACAGAGCTACTGCTCTCTCCCAGGGCTTCACTTATAGGCGACATGCAAAACGGGGAGGAGAAGGCATCAGAATCAGAGTCCAGAGTACTGTCTTTGCTGACTTCATCAGAAGATATATCCAGAGACCGCTCATCCTCCCCCTGCTCTACAACGCCCCCCTCCGCGGGGTCACTGAAGGGATTCTGCTCTGCGGGAGAGCTGGCTTCTGTCCGTCTTGGGGTGTCCCCTGCGTTCTCCTTGTTAGGCACAGACTGTTTTAGACACGTGGAAGGGACGGTATTTGCAGGGTGTCGGTTTCTTTTACGTTGGGTTTTCCGGACTGGGGAACTCTCGGGGGTGATATAACGCAGAGCTTCCTCATCTTGCCGCTGGATACGAGAGTTGGGGACCCAAGCCAAAATCAGGGTGGTACCCAGAGACTCATCTTTCTCCATGTACACACACAGGTATCCTGAACAAATGACATTGATATTAATACATTGACTTTATTTTCAGCCTATCACCATCTAGGTCCTGCCTAGCCAACCTGTGGCTCTCCAGGTGTTGTGAAACTACAAGCCCCAGCATGCTTTGCCAGCTGATAGCCAGACGATAGCTGGCAAGGTATGCTGGGACTTGTAGTTTCACAACACCTGGAGAGCCACTGACCTAGATCATTCTCACAAAACATGTACACACTACAGACACCCACTAGAGTTGATCAGTAACTATCCTGCAACACGCTGGGTATTTCCATAGTTCCCGACATTTAATAACTAATTTCTTGTAACATTTTCCCCATGAGCATCTAAACACGTCACAGGCAGATATATCATCTTGGCAAACCTTGGTGCAACAATTTCCATTAAGACATGTTGACACTTAACTTTCCTTGTTTGCACTGCAAATACTCCTCTTCATCAAATATTAACTTATAAAGCTCAGAGAATAAGAACAGATGGTCAGGATTTAATTCCATATTCCAAATAAGAGGAAACGTACTTTGCAGTTGGTAGTAGTGAAATGTATGGACATATTTTTAAAGACAAGTCTTAGGGGCAGATTCAATTGGTCACGCATATTTACCGTTAATACGGTAAAAAGTAACGCTCATTTTTGTGCGCACCTCTATGGTGTGTGAGCAAAATTGAGCGTTACTTCTGTAAAAAAATAATCCGTGAGAGGTGTCTCACTGCCGACCCGGAGGCACCTTGCGCGGATTATTTTTACAATTGAATCCCCCTCTTAAAGTCTGGGACTGTCCCTAGAAATTAGGGATAGTTAAACCGCTAAAGTCTGTATTTTTGGATAATCCCACATTATCCTGAAGGGGTTCACTCTTTTTAATCAACCAAATTGCCTTAAAACAAAGATTCCCAACAAGCGCGCTGTAGCATTTTTGCGCTACTGAACTAAGTTGCACATAGTGTAATAACACTTTATGCATTAAGGGTTTAATGTGTCATAAGAGCAGTAATATAAGTATATGCAATAGGGGTAATATGTGACATTTATTGTACTTAAAAATGAAAAGAAATAGGTAGGATTTCACATGATTTCTTATATTTACAGAAGAATTATCTTGCAAGGGTGTCGGCAAGCAAGTGACATGTAGAACGCTCTGAACTACAGTGTTCTTCAGAGCTTACGCGCTCAGCATTAAGACTGTGTGTGTCCATATGCAATATATTCCGAGGCCTTAACCCGCTATAGACTTACTCACGTCTGCCCACTGTTCTCACCTGGATGATGCGGTGCAACGTTCTGCAGCAGCTCTGGGGGGTGCACACACACATTGTTTTTAGAGAAGATGATCTCTCCATCCAATATGGAGGTTGTTCCTCCCCCAGAGCCTAGGGTCAGGAGGTCGGAGGCCTTGGAGGAAGCACGACGAAGAAGCCGTCCCAAAGACATGGCACCAAGTCCATCATCTGCTGAGCTTCAAACCTCCTGCGGCAAAAGCAGAATCACGTCAAAGCACGTCACAAAGGGATCATCTGTCTTGTGTATTCATCTTATGAATATGCTTAATATTGTACAGTATCACCAAGGTTCAGTCCAGAGCACCGAAAGTCCAACATTGAGAGGACGGTGCTGGAAAACAAGTGAGCAGTAGAGGGAGGGTGCAAAAACTACAAGTGAAGTAACCAAGCTAGCATTGTATTATAACATGGGATAGAATTCATATACATGTATCACATAGGGCTGTCAGACCAACCATTTAAAACCATACACATTAAATAAACAAACATACTTCATGGATACTTAGTGTTACCGTACGTACATTCGACATCTGGACTGAGGGCAAATAGCATATGTCATGAGTACCTTATATATGTTTACCTGGGACTACCATACATACCTACCAACATTTAGACTCCCGGAATCAGGACAAAATAAGCCCTGCACCATTCCACCCCAACTTCACCCACAAATAATGGCATTACCATAAAACCCCACCCACTTTTGGTTAAGGCCTTATCAACACTATTATACAGGATGTAACACTAGCATCACCTTATGCAAACTGTTCACGTTTTTGCAAATACAAATAGTTATTTCTTTATTATTATTACTAATTACTGTTATTATTGTTACTAATGATTTCATATTTTATATTATTACTATTATCAGGTCTAAACAAACCTCAACTAAAGTTGCAAGCCTGTAATTTTGAAACGTAAACTACGCCAGCAGTGTACACAAACACCAGGGTAGGACTATACTCTGAAGGGCTTATTTATTAGGTCTACCCAATGTCGTGGTAAGAATTGTCATTGTGCCAAGTTTCTGGGATCACAGGTATCAATAGAGCCCAGGGGGTAAGGATAATATTTTGTTACAGGATGAATATATGGGTCACGAAAATTAAATGCAATGGGTCCATTGGACCTGAACAATTACAATGATCTACCTGCATATTGCACATTAAGGTGCACTAATGTGTGTTTGGGATTTAATGCTGTCAAATACTGACCTAGTGGTTATCACTTCTGCCTCACAGCACTGGGGTCATGAGTTAAATTCCCGAACATGGCCTTATCTGTGTGGAGTTTGTATGTTCTCCTCCGTGTTTGTGTGGGTTTCCTCCGGGTGCTCCGGTTTCCTCCCACACTCCAAAAACATACTAGTAGGTTAATTGGCTGCTAACAAATTGACCCTAGTCTGTGTCTGTCTGTCTGTATGCCTATGTGTGTCTGTCTGTGTGTGTGTTAGGGAATTTAGACTGTAAGCCCCAGTGGGGCAGGGACTGATGTGAGTGAGTTCTCTGAACAATGCTGCGGAATTAGTGGCGCTATATAAATAAATAGTGATGATGATGATGATTGTTAAAGATCTATATTCAGAGTTACCAACTGTCACGAATTTCCAGAGACATCCCCAGGTTTTAAAGCTTTGGCTGTGAAAATGTCCCTATTTTCAGTAATGAAGATCTGCACAGGACTGGTCAGACTGGTGGTCAGTGGTCTAACACACACTGCTGGCTGTAGTGCTCACATAGTGCCCTTTAAACCAGAATAAACAATGGGATTTTATATTATAATCAGACTCTGTTGGGCTCCAAGAGCCGGGTGGCAAGTAAAAATAGCCGGGTGGAGCCCCCAGGAAATAGGTGCTGGGGTGAACACTGTGGTGTTTAATGGATGGTAATTGCTGTGTAACTTAAAGGGTTTGTGGGTGTTCTTGGAAGCACCTAAATTACCAAATCACATTATGAATAATCTGAGCCTTACGTGACACAGCTGTTATTGACCAATAGTTTGGCTACTGGGATGAACTGAAATGTATTTCTGACTACTGAAGAGCAAAAACTTTATTTTATTTTCAGTGTCTCCTGTTAAATGTTATTATCGGTTTATTACAAACCTTATAGGAGAGCCCTGGTAAAGTGGTAGGACAGAGCCAGGGTTTGCCGTGACCAACAAACTCATTTGATCATTTCAACTATGGGGATAAGCTGTGTTATAGATATATTTGCCTACTCTACTATAAAGAAACAGTTAGTGCATATCTGCATTCATTAATATGCATAGAATATTGCTTGCCCGGCCAAGGTAAAATGTAATACTATCCATACACAAAAATAGAACTGTATTACACGATCGTGTCACACTACCAAGCAATCCCTCCCTCTCAACTTAGTGTTAGCAATGGAGTCAGCATTTGATTACAACCCCCATGTTGGTCTTTAAACCATATACTTATCACACACCCAGGGGTATATTTACTAAACCACAGGTTTGAAAAAGTGGAGATGTTGCCTATAGCAACCAATCAGATTCTAGCTGTCATTTTGCAGAATGCACTAAATAAATGAAAGCTAAAATCTGATTGGTTGCTATAGGCAACATCTCCACTTTTCCAAACCTGCAGTTTAGTAAATCTAGCCCTCAGTTTTTATTTACATAAAGAAAATGTGAGGTCTGTATTCTCTTTCTTGGCAATGACGACTACCTGTTTGCAGTACTTGTATAATCCTCGTTAAAGAAAGAACGTTTAAACAAAACCAAAAAAGAATGTTATCAATCAAGACTGATCATAGTCATTGTTACAAACCCCCTTCCAGTAAGTGGTTGCCTACACCAAAACCTGGATGCTATAGATAAGTTGCTAATTGCAGCCAGAGGTCTGATTATCGGAGTATTCGATTAGAAAAAGGCTAAAAAGATTGTGTTTATTTTTTTAAAATACTCATTAAAAAAAAAAAAAAAATGCAACATAACCTAATGTATATTGGGAGAACAATCTATGAATCAATAACATAATGGTCAGTCATCACACTGCTCTCTTTAGAGCTATTGATAATGGTAAAACTGATCAGTCGTTGGCCAAATATTTTGTTCAAATTAATCATTATCTAGCCACCCTGACATATATGATCAATGAATGGGAACGACTAGCCAGCAGGAGTGACCTGGCAGAATTTATTAAGACAGGAATTGAGGTGTATCTTTCAAGTTTTCTATACAATGAAGTTAGGCTTTACCAATGATGTATGGAATTGGGAGACAATATGATATGGTTGACAGCTGAATTTTAAGGCTGGATACACATTACAGGTTCAGCAGACTATTGCATTGCATCAATCGAGCGATAAACGACTGTTCGGGCCAATATTGCATTAGTGTGTACACTTAAACGATGAACGATAGTCGTTCCAAAGTACCGATAATCCTTTCATTTGATTGTTTAGCACTCACGACCAGTGGCGAAGTCTGCATTGTCTTTGGAACACTATGATATTATAATATAACGCCTGAATATGGCAGTTGTAAAGGTGTATATTATAAGGGTGACAATTAAAGGATGTCTACTTCTTCCACACCGGTCAGTAATCACTAAGCTGCTCTGGGAATCGTATCATTTGCCCCGCCCCCTAAATTACATCAAACAGTTTTTAGCCAATTACAGCAGGGGGCTGAGAAACCATGGCCCGCAAGTCGCTTCATAAGCCCCACCACTAAACTAATGGTCGGCCAGGAACCGGGAGGTTTGACTGCTCTCACGGGAGTCCGGGAGGACTCCCAGAAATTCGGGAGTCTCAGGGACATTCCAGGAAAGTAGGCAACTATGACGTACATGAACGGTTAAGGACTGAGCACACAAAAATAACACACTATAAAATATATAGACTTTTGTATCTATATGTTATAATGATATACTATTTTTTTTGTAACTGAATAATGCAACTTATTTTGTAACTTTGACCATTTGTTAACCACGGTATTGGTGTTCTGTCCAGTGTGCTCCTTGTTTATCTGCTACGTAACTAAAATATTCACAACGTTATAGGTGACTAGGTTTTGACTACTAGTTTAAATTTTGGGGGAGGGTATACTTATAAGCTAGCGCTTAGAGACTTGTCTTGTTAAAGGGCCCTCCGTAGCTCTGAACAACAGGGGTCCCAGACATCAGATACCTGTTGTTCTTTAGTGGGATGGGGGGGACTTTTCTCTTCTTTTCCGGCTACGGAAAAGAAGAGAAAAGAGTAAAGATTCACTGAGTTCCAGGAGGCGTGGATTGGTGGAAAGTATACCAGGGTTCCCATACTTTGTGGAATTTAGTAATTCGATCTCTAAGGATGCTTGTAAAATACTCCATTGAAGCTATATACCAGACACGGGCAGGGCCGGAAAAACCCGAGGACTAACTGGGCTATAGCCCAGGGGCCTCGGGCATCCAGGGGGCCCTTCAAAGTCCTCAGCAGCATTATTGATTGGGGCGGGGGCGTCCCCAGCCCGATCAATGCTGCTGAGCACTGTCAGTGCAGTCATCCGTCCCCGGCGCTCAGTAATCTACATACTGAGGAGATCTCGCGAGAGTTCACTGTCGCAAGATCTCCTCACTAAGGAGCTTACAGCGCGCCGCGGAAGGAGGACTGCACTGATAGGTAAGTGCTTGGGGGGCCTGACGGGGGGCGGCTCACATTGGGGGCGTCACGGGGGAATGGAGGCCCCCTTAGCCCAGGGGCCTCCATTCCCTTAATCCGGCCCTGGACACGGGAGATAACCCCCTGAAGGACTGGACGATGGGGGACTTCCAGTCTCATTACATATTTAGTATAGATGGTTCCTATTTTAACCGCAACACTAGAATAAATAACTCTAAATTGTGTTGCCGAAGTCTGTAAGTCTCATTAGATGAGATAAGAAACTTTACTGCATCAGTAGAACAAGGTTTACCCGCATCTGATAATGTCACATACATCTGCTCTGTCCCCGTTACACAATGTTATCTATTATACAAACAAACACTGATATTGAAGTGTTACGTAATGGCACCGAGGCAAATACACCATCGCCAAAATAAACAAAGAACACAACTTTGAGTGTTTAACTATATACAATTATTAACAGCATTTATTTCTACAGCACCAGCAAGCTCTGCAATGCTGTACAGTGGAGAACAAACACAATGATAAAACAACAACATACATACAAAGGGGGAGATTCAATTCAGCGCACCTCTATAAGTCGCGAGAAAAATAAATGATCGCGATACCTTAGCGTAAAGACCGGCAGTGTGGTAATGTACGTCTGCACTTTGCGGCCAACTGAATCTCCCTCAAGGAGGTAAGAAGGCTCTGCTGGCACCTTACGGTCTACAGGGAAAGAGGAGTGTGATACATGAGGTTAAGAGCCACAAATTGGATATTGGTCCAGTTGGAATGTAGAAGGTCCAGTCACACAGCAATGTTGGTTTGGGGGTCAGAGGGATGCTAAAATATGTTTTGTGTGAACTGTGTAGAGGGGTGTTAATCAGGCAGATTTTAGGGTGGTTAAGAAGGTTCTCTAACAATCTGATAAGCTTGCCTGAAGACTTGTGTTTAGCGGAAAGTCTTGTTGTACGAGGGAGGAAGTTCTTGAGTGAGTGCGGCCCTGATAAAATCCTGTAACCTGGAATGATAACATATACTGAGTCTGGATGAGAGATGCAGATCTTGGCCAGAGCAGAGGAGTTGAGTTGGGAGATATTTTGAGACAAGGAAAGAGATCTATGTTGGTGCAGTTTTGTAAATGGCTTTATATGTTGGTATAAATAGTTTATATTTGAGCCAGCAAAGTACAGACAACCAATGTAGGGACTGACTGGGCAGCTGTAAAACAACACTTTGTGGGAAAGATTAGTCTACAACTGCAATCAAAAGAGTGTAGGTATGAAAGTCTGGTTAGGAGAAGACCAGTAAGGAGGCAACTGCGATAGTCAATACAGGAGAGCGCATGAATTAAACTTTTTGCAGCGTCTTCTGTGCGTATTCTAGAGACGTTTCTCAGATATAAGGGACGTGATTTGGAGACAGATTGAATGTGGGAAACAAAGGACAATTCCAAGTCAAGCGAACTTGTGTAAGGTTTGTCTTCATGTTTTTAACGGGACTAGAGACAGTCAGGTTAGTAGTGTCATCTGACTGGTGGGAAGAATAATAGGTCAGTTTTGAAAGATTGAGTTTGAGATGGCAAAATGACATCAAAGAGGACAATCAGTAACATGGCCCAACACGTATGGTGGGTGAGCTGGTTAAGGTACATTTGAATGTCACATGTACAAAGGTGCTACTGAAGCCCAACCAAACTTGTCCGTTTTCCAAGAGAAGTGCTATAGACAGATCAAAGCAGTGGGACTAGGACAGAGTCTTGTGGACCCCAACTATTGAAGCAGTGAGGAGAGATGGATCCAGAGACAAGAACACAGAGGAACGATTGTGGACTTTTTATTTTTGATTAACATTTTTGAAAATGTATTTTGTCCAATTGAAATGTATTTATAAAAAAAAGCCATGGATGTGTTTATTGTAACATATTTTTTTTCAGTATGGGGAAGGGGGGGGGGCAGTGCAGCCACAAGTTTCCCTGAGAACAGCAACATAGGACCAGAATAAGGAAACAGACTGGAAGGACACCATAACATCACATCAGCTGACATGTATTACATGTGGTTGGTTCCTGACCTCATGTATCCTATAGTAAGGAGTTCCTACTCCTTACTATAGGATACATGAGGTCAGGAACCAACCACATGCAGGCAGCTCAGTAATGGAAAAATAAAAATATAAAACATTACTAAATTTTATTAAAAAAACCCAGACTATTTTGCCCCATAAGTGCAATTAACTGAAAAAAATTATAATTCTTTCATTAGCTTTTCACTGATGTTTAGTTCCCTTGTCATGCTACATTTTTTAAGCGCACATTTGCAATCAGTATTAGTTTGTATCATAGCAAACAGTGTCTGTCTGCCCTGTCTTTGCATTTTTATATGAAGATATATACGATGATATACACACGACAACTTCTTGCTTGTGCTTTTATTGTCAGGATGGCAAAGTAGCTCATAACACAAAGTCCCACAGACTTTCTTGTGACCCTAATGCTAAATTAACAGAAACCAGCTCCTTAGTCACCAGCCAACTTGTTCAGCATCGGTCACACTGCATAATGAACCACTCAGACTTAAAAACTTTACACTCCTCCCACAGCCCTAGCTTGATGGAAAGGTGACACTCCCACCTGGTCTATATGGAGGAGTTCTCTTCAGGTGCTCTGCTTGATTGGTCTCACTGCAGACCCACCCTGTCAGCTGTGGAAAAAGATATCTCTAAAAAATGTCAAAACATGCAAGTTAAATTACACTTTATGCTATTATTTTGTCACACTGTCTTGCCCTTTAGATGGTCAGCTGACTACCTAACTCCCCTCTTGGAGGCCTGTGGCAAACCACTCTCTTTGTCACAATATATATATATATATATATATATATATATCACACACACATACATTACAGACAGACAGACAGGAAGATATTTTTTTTAGAATAAAACTGAAATGTTGGTCACAGACCTTGAGTGCCGTATATTGTTGATATGATAGAATATTTAAGGGATTAAAGTTGGGTTAATATGGGTTAATAATATATTCTTTGCCCTTTTCTATTGGTTAGTATATCATATCTATCTACCTCATTACAAACATAGCTATGTAAAAGGCACTTCATAACTACTGCATAGTAACAATAACACTGCAAGTCATGGTTTTAGTCATGGCTCAGTAGAAATGTCTACTTATGCCCCTTGCCCCATAACCCAATCCTAGTGCCAGTCACTTATCACTCGGTGCATGGGCATAACCCTTTTGAGCTAACCTAATCATAATGCATAACCATTAAAAAAAAAAACACATTTTCAAAGAAGCAACATAAGTAGCTGAGTGAAAGTATGAAAACTTAAACAACAGAGTTCCTTTGCACTCGAGAGTGTTTGTATACACAGTATTTATACACTTGCTGCTAGATATGATCTAGGAATTAGTCTGTCTGCCACAAAGAAGCTTGGCACAATTCACATTCCCAGCATACCCTGCCCACTCTGTAAACAGGGGACTTACTTCCACTGCTAGAAATCTGTGTTGGTGAAACTTAGCAGAAATCAAATGGCAAGTAATCCATGGATCAGTATAAAGTGGATACCAGCCAATAATACATGAGGTGTGTGTATGTGACATGGGCACACTTCAGGTGATGCACACACGAACACCTTCTAGCTGTTACCTTGCTTTTTATTGCCAGGAAAAAGTTTGCACACACTTTCCTTGTGACCCGAACACTAAAATAACAGAGATCAGCTCCCTAGACACTGGTCACTGTCTAATGTCAGCAACACCTAAAAAAAAAAGAAAAGGACATGCTTAAATACTTTACACTCCTCCCACAGCCCTAGCTTGATTTACAGGTGACACTCCCACCTTGCCTTAAAAAGGAGATCCCTGCAGGTGTTCTGTTTGATTAGCCTCAGTGCAGACACACCCTGTCAGCCTGCTGCTAGCTGTGGAAAAATCTGTTTTTAAACTACTTCAACATATGTAAGTTAAAGCAGACTATTTACTACTATTTTGTTACACACATGTCCTCCACCTGCATCTCGAAAACTTAGGTGCATTACTGTACAAAAGTGCAACTCTTATAGAAGCCTGTGGCAAACCACTACCTTTGTCCATATATATATATATATATATATATATATATATATATATATATATATATATATATATATAATATCTTACAAGGGGACACTGCAGCGCATGGTACTAACTCATGCCCCTAGAATGCAACACTCTTCCATGCAGGCAGCCTAAGAGAGGGCATTCCCAGTCCACACTTCATCTCCAAATTGGCTTGCAGACTAACTATATTGTTTGCAGCTCGGAGCTCTGTGAGGGGAACTTCTCACACTTCACTGTAAAGAGAAAGCATTTCAGATAGTTTAATCACTTTTTTTTTTTTTTTACAAAATTGGAAGTTTCCAAGAGAAGGAAATCCCACAAGATTGATGAAGTAGATATCAATCAAATCACAGATTGGGTGCCAATTTTGCACCTTAGGTATCCCCATCATTTATTTTTTATTGAATCAACCAGGAGGGGAAAAAGTATGTAATAAAAATATATAAAAATAATGACCAATAATTACTAACTATAATAACTACAGAGTCAGACAAAAGAGTTACAATAATACATAGAACCATACAATACACATAGGGAAAAGAATCAACAATTTATGGAACACGAGGAGTACCCTAAGGCAAACAGAAGGGTAAAACATGATACCAACATTCTATCCCTTCCAGAATTATCTGTTTGACTGTCATATTTTTTAATTGTTCAGGTTGTCCCTATCATTTGTCATACTTTTGATTTCTCTATTCAAGCAAATGTTATCTTATTTTTTTTTTCAGGACTGAAGCAGATTTTTCTTTAGTACCATAGAAGAGAAAATGTAACTTATTTTATTTAGGATGCAGGCCATGGAATAATGAATAGTTTACTGCAGTGGGTATATTATTCCTAATACGACCACACATATTCTAAATTTTAAAAAATAGACACACACACACACACACACACACACACACTGAAATAATGAAGCAGTAGACTGACAGACAAATATGTAAGGTATATACACTGAAACAAATACACACTTATTGTCGCAAAGCACACTCACCTGAGCCTGCGTGACAAATGGTTAATGGCAACAAACCCACCTGGACTGTCTAGCAATGATTAAAATCCCCTTTTAATATCACACGCTTATTATTAATTCTAAAATTGCACCACCAGCATTTGGTTTCACAGACTACACCGTAAGAAAGACTTAGATTACTCCCCCATACTCAGAATACCATTACAATTTATGCCCCACTATAATTAAACTTATTAAGTTATGTAGAGCTATACATGACCAAGCTTAAATAGCACATGAATTCATTAAGAATACAGAGACAGAACCTTATTAAATGTGGCTTAATATGAGAAAATACTCACAATGCTTAATGTATATAGATTTATAAACAAAATTACACATAGTAAAAAAAAATAATGCAAGAATTTCTTACAAAACATAAAAAGGAGAAATACAGATATAGGATAACTTACACAAGTTCCTATGTGTTGTGGAGGATGCAGAAAGATGGATCATTTCTTTGGCCTCTAAGAACATGACAAATTTTATAACAGTGGCTTTTTTAGCTTTCCTATCCTGTGAGGTAGCTAGAAGCGAGCGGTGTGTATGCTAATGGGTTATTATGACGGCCTTTTATGACTTCCACTGCTCACACAATTCAGTGGGGAATTCTTAAAAATGACCTATTCGTTGGCCCGGACATCATAGGCATATGATTTTAGCTCCAAACAACCAATCACAAATTTACACAGATACATATTAAAATGACCATATTAATTATTTGGGACAAATGTTATTACCATATCTTCGCTAATTAGTACTTCATAATGGCATTGTTAGGGACCCATCTTCACTGATTATACATACATGCTGACTTTGATGCCAGTAAGAATTATGACCCCCCCCCCCCCCCCCCCCCCGGATGCGTGCATTTAGCGCTGACCCCCCAGGATGTGTGCATTTAGCACTGACCCCCCAGGATGTGTCCATTTATCAGACCAAGACCAATCCGGGCGCCCCGGCGGGTCCAGGCCTCGGTCCTCCCACCGGCCCCCGGCCTCCTAATTCCTAATAAAAGTCAAGTTTTAGCATTCATACTTTGATCTCAATAATTAACTTGTCACATAATTTTGGGACTTTAAGAGTGCACCAAGGTTCAATCGGCATCTTTTCTTTCCCTTTTTCCTAATTAGTACTGCTATCTACACTGATGGTTGCACCCTCCTGTTCACTAAATTATACTAATCTCCTGATATAGAATAATAAAGAACATTAGGAGATTGTAAAGTCTCTTCATAAATATATTAAATAATAACATACAAAAATGTATTCACTAGTGTGGCATAGTCTCTCCTCTGTATTCGTGTTTCTCAATATGTAAGTAAAGTGTTGAGCATGATTTTTCACACACAAACCCCTTGCTATAGATCACAGTACTTCCCATGAGCTGAATGAAGGTCACAGTGACCTTCAAGAACATGATCCACATTGTGTGCCACCGGGAAAAGAAAAACTTTATAGTTTGTTACCACTTATTTCGTAGTGCACGTTTCCAAGCATTTAACAAGTTCTAAATGGAGGTGACTTCCCAGGGTTCTTTTTTAACTAAGAGGGATAGTACCTGTATAGAATTATACCAGCACTGGTCAACTTTCAAGTCAGCTTTGACTTCTTACTGATAATTCTTTGATAACAGGAGGTCCATTTGTTGGTATTTGGTCACAAAATCACACATTGTCTAAAAGTACAGCTAAGAGTGGGAGGGTCCATCTGTATCAGAAACTATAAATTATTATTTAGTGATAATGGAATGGTATGTTAAGGTCCCAAACCCAAATCACTATTCTGTGACTCCAGGTGGGCTTATAGAACTCATGAGATGTACACTGTCTATAGTACTTGTACTTGATTTGTGGACATCAGGCTTAGTGGTTAGCACTTCTGCCTCACAGCACTGAGGTCATGAGTTCAATTCCCGACCATGGCCTTATCTGTGAGGAGTTTGTATCTTCTCCCCGTGTTTGCGTGGGTTTCCTCCGGGTGCTCCGGTTTCCTCCCACACTCCAAAAACATACTAGTAGGTGAATTGGTTGCTATCAAATTGACCTTAGTCTGTGTATGTTAAAGAATTTAGACTGTAAGCTCCAATGGGGCAGGGACTGATGTGAGCGAGTTCTCTGTACAGCGCTGCGGAATTAGTGGCGCTATATAAATAGTTGATGATTATGATCATGAAGGTCTAGAATCAAGCTGCATGAAATCAACATTGACCTCATTAAAGGATTACTCTTTCCAAACATCTTAAAGTCTTCTTTCCCATTTTGTAGCCTCTCCATTGTGACCGCTGAGCTGACCCAATACTCCCCCCAAGCTCAGTGTATTCTCCAAGCCTCCGAACCTGGAAAATTGTCAAAGTATGGAGAGTGGAAACGAGGTGTCAGTTTGTGGCTAATTTAGCTACATACTCTCTTATGTCTGCTCAGTTTGTGAATTCACACAGAAGAAACCCCTATGGTACAACTAGGGAGGGGAATTTAAGCAACATTTTATTTGGAGTAGGGAGTTGGCCTTTAACCATATTACAGATGTGAGCACCTTAAAGGACACCGTTTTTCTATAATCTGGAAAATAAACACCTATTTCTATTTTTTCTGGCATAAAGAGAAACTGCAGCCCTACCACAATCTAAAGCAAGACATGTCTTCTACTTAAAAATAACGAACCACTATGCCTAAAGCACAGGATAAGTAGGGACTGGTCAACAATTGCCAAATCCATATCCTGTCCCACATTACTGCTGCAGAACAATCATAGGCCGAAGGAAACATCAGTTTCCTCACTCTTTTCAGTACTTCTTTTCATCTTCATGAATGCATAAAAACTGGTCGCAAGAAGTGAAGTTAAAATTTTCCATAACAGAAATTATCTGGAGATTATATACTGAAATAAGTTAACTAATTGGCAACTACCAACTGTGAACCTCCCATAGACAGGTGTGTTTATTTTTAAAATAAATTCAAATATTTTAATAGTACATAGGACGGGATCCAATCAATGGATGAAAAAAAGCAAATCTTCGCAAAAGGAGTAAATACTTATGTATCCATTATGGTCTTTTTTTTATTTGTAATTAATTAAAAAGAAAAACAACTCTAAAAACAGGTGCAATATTGTCATGTTGTAGTCTCCAATAAGTAGATAATTGTTACATGTTAAAGCACAATAATGAAAAACATAGGGTAAATGAGTGGTTAATTTGTGCAGCGGTTTCTAAAAAACAAACATTCACTAAACAGACATAAGTTAGACTATACCGAGAACTTTATTTATATTCCTATTTATTAATGATTGTCAATTATAGTATTGCCCCTTCTATTCATGTAAAATAGCAGCTAAACTCCAATGCCGCTCAGTGGCCAAACTATTAATGTTTCAGGTAGACCTAAACGAAAAAATAAAATATTGTAGAGAATAGAGCCCTATACTGGATTTTGCAAAGAGTTGTTTAAGTGAAGCCATTAGCTGAGGGCAAATAAAATATTGTGTTATACTTCTAAAGCACTGACCATTAGGGGTTAAAGATTTTTTGCAGTCAGCCAATCACTTTGTAGGGAGTGGTTTTGCAGGAGGTGATAAATTGACTTGGATTGGTGGGCTGGCTCTCTGGGTTCCTGGATTTCAGATACGTCCCACCCTCCCTGCATAGGTTTGGTGATATTTCAAGTTAATTTCTTGTCTCAAGACAAGGAGCAGTGGGTAGAAGAGCAATGCAGTCAGCAACTAATCGAAGGTGCTACCGTTGAATTGGCCGCACGTCACTGCCCCTTTTGCAGTAACCTGACTCTTGGTCCTCTGGGGCGGAGGATACCCTGTCGTACCGCACAATGGGGTCTATTTACCAATGACCGCATAATATGAATGAAACTTTTCAATCCTCATCGCATAGATGCGGATTGAAAAGTTTCTCATATGTATTAAAAAATCAACACAGGAACAGCCGTTCCGAAAAACGGCTGCTCCTGTGAAGATTAACACTTACCTGTCACTGAAGTCTTCTCTTCTCCTCCCTCTGCGGTGCTGCTCGACCCTCTTTCAATCCCTGTGCGCATGCGCCGACCAGTAAACTCGGGCATGCGCACAGAGATCCCTGTCTGACGGAACCTGAGGCAAGTGTGGAGGGGTCACATGATCCCTCCACACATGCGCTGTGCAGCCCTGCTCGTCAGAGCAGCGCTGTTTTCAGTGAAACTTTTCAATTATGGTAATGTACGCCAGCTTCAGATGGCGCCAGCTTCAGATGGCGTACATTACCATGATTGAAAACTAAGTATCAGTCATTGATACATAGCGTTACTGAGCACTTCCCATACACTGTTATGGGGAGTGCTCAGTAAACCGATGAGAGAAGCAAAGCAGCAAATATCTGAGATATCTGCTGCGATGCTGCAATAATACATATTAATTTAGTGGCAAGTCCCCGAAAACTGCTGTTTTCGGGGATTTACCTCTAAATTAGAGGGGAGAGATCTTTGATAAATAGGCCCCAATGTGAGTCCAGAAGGGGCCAGTCGCGATGACGTCAAGTTTAGTACCGGCCAATGGTAAAGACTTGGGATTCGTAAAGTCTTGGGACAGCGGTATTGAGATTCACCTTACGCTGTATTGGTTTAAAGATTGGTTGGTAGCTGACTGCTTCGCTCTCGTCGCCATCAGAGTTTTAAATAAAATTTCCCACTAAATAAAATATGCCCTTTTGCCAAAATTATATCTTGTGTCCGTGTCGTTATTTTTGATAAAAAGGTTATCAAGTTTAACTGAAAGGTATAAGTGTAATGATAAAAGGTATTAGCACTGAGTATTTTAAATACTACACTTGTAAACTTGATTTATTGTCAATTTTTTTCACAAATAACACAATATTGTGTCTTCCAATTAAATAGTACATGAACTTAAAGTATTTACGGTTTGTACATTTAATAGACCGAGCCTGCCTTATATACGCTTAGAAGCTGTTGCCCAACCTGATAAACCTTACCATCTGGTCTGACTGCTCTGCTGCAGCCCAGTGGCTACAACTAGTTTCACTCTTTATACACACATACGCGTACACACACACACACGTACACGTACACACACACGCACACACTGGAAGTCAGAGGAGATTTCATTTTTAAGTGATTGTTGGATATTGATCAGCGTAAATGAATTAACTGGGAAACTGTAAATCTTATACTTTGAAAGTCAGGAACGTACCAAGGCTGGAAGTCCTATACTTTGCATGCAAATAAGAGAACTGTTTAGTACTGGATATAGATCTATTGTATACTCTGTCAACTGTACTGAATTTAAAAGTCACACTAGGCATTGAGAATATACAATACTGGTACTTATTACAGATGTTCCAAAAAGCCACATTAAAGGACTTGGAATTCCAGGCCAGAGCCATAACTAGGGCAATGTGGCATATGCCCCTGGCCATGGATGCCAAGGGGGCATCAGCACAGGATCAATTGTTTCATTTATTAACTACCATGACTTATATTATGTTTATACAACTGGGGCTGTGCAGACTGCTCATCGTCTGTTCTCAAGTCCTCACTCTCCTGAGGCAGTACAGCATCTTGCTTGTCTGCATACCCTATACATGACAAATTCCAAATAAATAACCTCAGATTAGGCACTGACAGCTCTAAAGTTGTATAACTCGTCCAACTTTATATAAATGACACCATTTTTTATTGAGGGGGATGGGGGGGGTTGCACTTTTGGGCTTTTGCCAATATTGGAGATTTAAGTGAGGTGAACGGTTAATCCCTGACTCTTTTACATACAACGTTATTTAAAAATGGTGGCATTCTCGATAGGCTGCTACACATGGAAGCACACCTGCCTGTATTTGGGATGTCTATATGCTTCTTAGTTATCTCATCTCTCTCCGCAGTAGGAACAGCATGGTGGCTCAGTGGTTAGCACTTCTGCCTCACAGCGCTGGGGTCATGAGTTCAATTCCCATGGAGTTTGTATATTCTCCCCGTGTTTGTGTGGATTTCCTCCGGTGCTCCGGTTTCCTCCCACACTCCAAAAACATGCTAGTAGGTTAATTGGCTGCTATCAAAAATTGACCCTAGTCTCTCTCTCTCTCTCTCTCTCTCTCTCTCTCTCTCTCTCTCTCTCTCTCTCTGTGTATATGTTAGGGAATTTAGACTGTAAGCTCCAATGGGGCAGGGACCGATGTAAATGAGATCTCTGTACAGCGCTGCGGAATCAGTGGCGCTATATAAATAAATGATGATGAAGATGATGATGATGATGATGAAATCCGTCCATAACACTTCATGTTGCCTATTTTGCTCTATATGGTGGGCTGGAATAATTAAGAAGGGGTTATGCAAAGTGGAAAACCCTTGAAACAGTATAATTTATTTGTATGTGTTTTTCATCTAGTTTCCATGAGAAAATGGAACGGTGTTAAGGGAGGCTGAAAATTCCCCCCTAGGTCTAAAACACACTAAGTAAATCTGTGAACAACAACTCATTAGTATTGTGATTGTCGGATCATTTCATGGGTACTGGAGGTGAAGGATATGATGACAGTATAATGCACTGAACAAGTCAGTGTGCAAGACCGTGTCGACTTTCAGCCTCTGATTGTGAAATCACTCTTTGCAGCAGGATCTGCGGTTTCCTTCCCATGTGGCTATCACATGTTTGTGTTTCTCTGGCTTCATCCCAGAAGCATCTTACTACAAAACCAATGTGAGATAACTGACAGGGATGGGGGAGGAGAAGGCAGAAGACCCTGACAAAAGAATAACTTTGTTTTACAAAAACTAAATGACAAGACATTAGTCGCCTCACTACTAATCTTATTTTTTTTTTAAATATAGTGCCAAGATATAGAGCAGGATTTTAGATGTAGTGAATAAAACAAGAGTATCTTAATCAGATAGACTGAAAATAATAATCTGGAGGACCCTGTGCTGTGGATGCTATTTTCTTAGTGACAGCTGCATAGTCTATTGACAAACTATAACATTATATACATAACTGTATAGGGCCCTAGTCCAGAGGTAGAAAGCTGTGTGCTTATAAAAACACATGAGACACTTGATACACCTATGGGAACAATTATATCCACTGGGTCTTACGCAAGCTTCATTTTAGTTAAATACATAATCACAGTTCTTTATATGTGATCCAGTTTATTTATGTAGTGCATAGATATACAGTGTCCATAAATCAGCAGGACATACTAGTTGCAAAAATATTAATTTGCATCTCTTTTTCAACAAATATTAACTTATAAAGCCTAAAAAAATTAGTAGGGATAGATGTTAAGAACTACATCTAACAAAAAAAAATTATAGTGCAATTGATCAATACAAGAAAAATAGATAAATCTTTGAAAATCCTTGAATATCAGGGACAGTGGGGAACTATGGGAGAGCTTGGTGTAAGTCTGTGATCTTGAAACTGGACAATGTATAGGTAAGACACTGATTCATTCTAAAATATGACTTTATAACTACATAGTGGAGACAAAAAAGGTCAATACTTAATTTAGTACAGAACAGAATAGAAGCAGAGCATCCTCCTGACACCACTAACCTACACATAACAGTATCAGGCAAGAGGAGACCTTAATGAACTTGACACCACTTTTTCCAGATAAATGATCCTAGCAAATAAAATCAGAATTGAGAGTATTCTGTAGTGAAATTCATATCAGAAATACATAGGAGACCTGGGGACAGGCTGTATAGGAACCACATGTACATTGTCCATGCTGATATATTACCAACCAGTGACCCGTGTCAGCCCTCTGCGGGTGTCCCTGCCACCCCCACCCCATGTGCTTTGTCCTACCTGCCAGCCCCGCTCTTCTCCCGATCACAGCCCAGACCCCAGCTCTCTGCCAGCGGGACACACAGCTCACACTGCCCCGTCCGGCCTGAACCACTGGCAGCATACACTGAGCGGGCGGGGCGGATCCGGGTAACTCCTTCCCTGCCAGACTGTACAAGGCAGGATACGTGTGTAATACTGACAGCTGGCTGCTGGAGCGTGGAGAGAGACTGCTCTGAGTCATGCAATATACACTATATATCTTAATACACTATCTATATATATATATATATATATATACAGCTAGGCATGAGTATGTGTAAAGTACAATATAGACCTCTAGGACAACTTAGATCACTTGCATAACAATACAGCATCCTGCTATCTTATTTATCATTATCTTTATTTATTACACTATGATAAATGTTATATTTGCCTAAAGCACCATCAGGAAGCAGCCTCTGCTCTACAACAACACTATGTGCATGTTAACGACCCAGCGCCTATACAGAGAAGGCATTTAAATACTCCCTGGGGACACAACCACCCATCTCTCCCACTTGGGGGCGTTGTGGCTACAAAGGGTCTACACCGCCGCACCTACACTGTGTATTGTGTTATCCCCCACCCCCCCCTCACATCTTGGTACTGTCCGCAGACGCCAGTTGTCTCCCGGAAGTTGATAGTGTCGCTTAGCAACAGCAATATGTCGGCAACAGGGAGGTGAGAATTGGTTTCTTTCTGCAGGTGTTTGATATTATATTTCGTTATTAATTCAGTACTATGAGAACAATGCAGTGTACAGTACAACTAATGGGGGACTGGCCTAGGTTGTCAGCAATGGGAAATCATTATTAGGGACAAGGTTGCTGTGCTGGTTGCATTGGAGAGTGTCAAAGGTGATGGTGTCTCTGCGGACCATGTCAGCAATATTTCACCATCACGGCACGTTTACTTCATTTAATAACAATGCCCTTTTGCATTTAAAATACCTCTTTAATATTGATTTATTTTTTTTGTTAAAACCTTTGAAAAAGAGGGATATTTATGTGCTTATAATCAATATTGAAAAATAGGGATATTTTTTTTTTTATTGAAATGCTGGGAACGTGCAATCAAAAACCCAATGTGCCCAAAAAAGGTGCAAAACCAATAAAAAAAAAGTGCACAAGGGGTGCGGTACTTGGCCCTTCCTTTAAAAAGAAAGGGCCCTGGTCCCCGACCCCCGGAACCAAAAGGTCCCTTAGGGGGCAAGGGTCTTCAGACCCACTTCTCCACAAGGCTAGGGGGGGTCCCTTTAGCCCCTGGGATGTACCGAAGCTTCACCCAGGGCTTAACAACTAGTTCACCCCCTAAGGGGAGGACCTACGTAGGTGTTCAGAGGGGCCGGAGCCTCAGGACCGCACAACCCCCCCTATATCATCTCGGGGACAGGAGCCCAAAAGGGCCTACCCGCACCCAATAAAATCCGGAAATGTGAACACAAAAGTGAAAGTGACAAACGTGAAGAAAAAATAAATAGTGCCGAGTGGATACGGCCCCAGGGCTTGGTATAAAAATTTTCTTGCCCAGCCATAAAGTCGGGGCAAAGAATATAGTGAGTGCTTAAAATAAAGTGGTCAAAAGTGCATGGGTGCCAACAAAAATAGATCTGTGACTGCCTCATTATGGTGACTAGTTGGTATAGCATTCCTCAAATTTGATGGCTAGTGTATCGCAGTGACCTCAGTGTATGGCAGGACTGTAAATATATCACTGGCATGGTCAAGGTGGGCGAAATCGAGGTATGCGGTCAGTTTGCTGGCAGCAGACTTTGACCCAATATAAATTGCTAGTGGGGATCTGCTAATTGGAGTGCAGGGATCTACTTAATACCTGTATAAGCTAACAATGTATCTCTATTTGTTTTCCAGTTTGGATAAACTCTCCTCTAGGGTTCAAGATGTATAGTATTTTACAATCCTTATGCAGTGTTGAGTTGAGATATGCAGACAATACATTATAATGTTTTATTGCATACTGTATTCTAGTATACTCATTCAGATATATATTGGGAAGATTCAATTATGTGATTATTGGAACTTTTTCTAAATCTGATTTAAGAGCTGATATTTAAATGGCTTTTTTTTTTTTGCATGTTTAATCCTGTGTGGAACTACAACATCTTTCATAGTGTCCTTGTTTTCTTTTGTTTGTTATGTTTTTCTTTGTGTTAAAAACTAATAAAAAACATTTGATTAAAAAATATAAATATATCATTGGCGATCCAAGCAAAACACCTGGTATTCGAAATAGAGCTGCCAGTGTTCGCTGAGCGCTTATGGAGAAAATCTTGCTCTAATTTTGACTTTCTCCATTACAAATTTATTTTAATCTTAATTAGTCCATGTGATATTATGAGTACTCGGCAATACATGATGTATTCTTCATTTGTTTAGCCCTAGGTCTGAGCCTGAAGCAGGTGATGTTTCTGGTACAGAAAGAGATCCGCAAGTGACAAGCGATAAGGTAACAAAGCATATAGGTTTTCGTGCAGCAAAATTTACATCACCTCTCTGTAGTTTGGCTAAGACTAAGGGGTATATTTACTAAACTGCGGGTTTTAAAAAGTGGAGATGTTGCCTATAGCAACCAATCAGATTCTAGCTGTCATTTTGTGGAATGTACGAAATAAATGACAGCTAGAATCTGATTGGTTGCTATAGGCAACATCTCCACTTTTTCAAACCCGCAGTTTAGTAAATATACCCCTAGTTGTAAATCTGTATGTACTCATGGGAAATAACATCACAGGGGCCCTGGGGGCTGAGCTGCAGGAAGCCTGAGATGCTAGCATGCAACCCCTCCCCTATGGTTGATCATTGTCACTATATTACGGACGACAGTATTCATGTCACATAGTGTGCCCTTGCACCATTGGCATTTAGTTTTTTCCCAGCACTTCACATATCTTTTGAGATGGTCTTTTGTTCTTATGCCACAAAATCTTTCAGAAATATGGCCAAATCACCCCATTGTCCCGATTTTTATTTTCTGAGGTAAATGGTGGTTTGTTTTAAAGTGTGTTTATACTATGTATATTTTTTAACTGGCAGGTTAACAGAATCACAGTGTTAATATATTAATGGATGAGCTGATACGAGTGGTGTGTTGGGTATTAGACATCCCAGACACAGCGGATCCCAAGGCTGTGGAGACTTCTCTGTTTAAGTGGAAGTCAAGTAGAACACTTGATTTTCCTTCCAGCCGGTTGTTTTGTTGAGCAACACAATAAACTTGTTAGCTGGCAAGCCGGGGTCTGAATTGCTGCCATTGGTGGAGCAAATTCAAAGAGCTATGGAGCACTTGGGAGACAGGTCTGGACGTGGCACTGATTTGGGCTAGGAACTGTCGGGCGGCTACCTGGTCACACTTTTACCAGATTTTACAAGTTTAATGTGTTTGCATCCAGGCATGCCAGTTTTGGTGGGCAGGTGCTTTCCAATATTTCTTCTGAGCATTCCTTCTGACGTCAGCTTTGGGACGCCTCCAATGGATGCCTGAGAAAATAAGATTTTTATATTTACATTAAATCCTTTTCATTTAGTCCATTGGGAGATATTGGGCGCCCCCCCTTTACAATCTGGGTTCTCCTTTAGTGTGACATATTTGTTTTTCTTCCAGAGTTGGTTGTTGTCCTCTTTTTCTGTTTGGTTCTTTCTTTCCTTTTCTGTGGGGCTTGGTTAAACATTAACTGAATGCCTAACAGGAGAGAGGTATAGAAGAGGATATAGAAGCATAGTTGTTGCTACAGACCACTGTTAAGAGTTTTAAAGTGCCCGGACTAATGTACTGAGAGAAAAGGATTTAACGTAAGCATACAAATACCATGATCTGTTACTGCCTATGAAATCAGGGTTCTATGCTGAAGCCAAGAAGCATTATACAGTTCATAGGCAAATAGGTGTTTGTTAAGCCCAAAATAGCGGATAGAGATTTGACAATAGGCTTTATGTCAAATTTTCATTGAGCCCTTTCTGAAGTTTTTTTTTCTTACTTTATATTTTTCTTTATATCTATGTAAAGTTATCTTTTAGAAAAACGTAAAAGTAAGTTTTAGATGGATAGCAGTTGTGTAGCCCAGCAAGTTTCATGTTCATTCATGGCCCAATATGTGTTTAAAAAAATTGTATTTGCTGTACATGTTTGTAATTGAAGGGAGACTGATAACTATATATTTTATTTAAAAATAAAAATAAAAAGCAACTATATTATTCAGTGCCATATCAGCAAACAATGTTAAACACAGTACATACTATAACACTAAAACAGAAGTCAATATGGGTCCTGGTAAAATTAATAAGAACTATTACATATCACCATATCATATTAATTAACTTTTTATAATTGTATATTTACTTTAACGTAATATATGCACTTTTTTCAGTTTTTTGTTTTGTAATGATGTTGCTTCAGGTGGAACTGTAGATAAAAAAATTTTTTTTAAAGTTTCTCTCTGAATGCTGCCCTATTTCTGTGAAGTTTTGTTCTATATCCATAATCGCTACTTTTGATCAATAAATAAACTGCTGTTAGCAGACATGCAGGTTACAGTAGACTTGTTTGAATCATGTTTTACCTGTTAGTAGACCAAACCTAAAGAATAGACAAAGAATAAGTGTATTTAAGAGGTGTGCTATTTTATACAACAGCTGTACAAATATTATCTATACTATTTCTATCTCTCCACATTAGAAGTGCATAAAAGAAACACTCAGCACAATATGTAATTTTTATACGATTACTATTGAAAAGTTATTTATTTACAAATAAATCAGAAAACAAACATTACTAACTATTGTTAATGGCAACTGTTTTTCTATAGTTTCTATATTTTTGTAAAAGTTTGAACATCTTAATAACAAAAATACTTTACAATAGATAAGACCAACGGTCAAAATGGAAAATTAGACGTGGCGGTATGAAAAATATAATGGGAAAGTAAGTGAATGGAATTTAATAGTTCTACAATAAAGTCAGTAGAAGAAATAGTGGTATGGTATACACCACGGTATACATACCACCGTATACACCACCGTATACACCACCGTATACATACCACCGTATACATACCACCGTATACATACCACCGTATACACCACCGTATACATACCACCGTATACATACCACCGTATACATACCACCGTATACATACCACCGTATACATACCACCGTATACACCACCGTATACATACCACCGTATGCACCACCGTATACATACCACCGTATACACCCCCACTTTGACCACTGGATAAGACAATAATACATAAAACAACAAAAACTGTAAAATTAGCCCTCCCCAAAAACTGTAGTTACTAAAAGTTCTGTTCGGTTTTCTTAATCCTTGGATCTCCTTCCCCTTTTGGTACACCATACCAATTTTTTGCCTCTTGGTGCTTCTGTCCACCTGACTGTGTGTCCCTCTTCCCCACTATCCCTGTTTTATATATGGGCATGGGCAGCACGGCGACTAAGTGGTTAGCACTTCTGCCTTACAGCACTGGGGTTATGAGTTCAATTCCCGACCATGGCCTTATCTGTGAGGAGTTTGTATGTTCTCCCCGTGTTTGCGTGGGTTTCCTCCGGGTGCTCCGGTTTCCTCCCACACTCCAAAAAAACATACTGGTAGGTTAATTGGCTGCTATCAACTTGACCCTAGTGTGTGTATGTGTGTGAGTGTGTGTGTGTTGGGGAATTTAGACTGTAAGCCCCAATGAGGCAGGGACTGATGTGAGTTCTCTGTACAGTGCTGCGGAATTAGTGACGCTATATAGATAAATGGTAATAATAATAATATATTTCTTCTGGACTTTTGAATTACCTAGAAACTGCCTCCATTCTCTTAGCCACTCTCCCCCATTTCTCTCCCTCTCTCTCGTAATGGCTACATCTGTGTGCAGAAGAGTGGCACACCTCCTTATCTAGAGTAGATACAAGAAAATGGCCCCCCTCTTCAGCAGGAGAGGTTGTGCTTCAAGGAAATGGCCACAGCTCAACAGCACACTCCCCAGTGTTTCCTCCGTGGTGGCTCCACCCATCACTTCTCCATTATGGTTTAGGGGAGCTTGCCAGACTCTATCAGGGTCCAGCACGGCGGTTCCCAAAGTGTGCTCCCAGGGGTGCCGCGGCGCTGTCACTGGGGTGCCGCGAGCCAGCCATAAAAAAAAAACAAAGAGCACATAAACTTACCAATCCACGCGGCGCCGGGACCCAGCAGACTCCTCTCTCCCGCAGCTGTCACTGACGTTGATATTCAGTGACACGCGACGGAAACGTCATTTTGCCGCGGGGGCGATTTGCTGTGAATCGCGTCACTTTAGCAGGTAAATTCAGTATGCGGGATACTTGTCTGCTCTCCTTGGAGTCCGGGAGACGTACCCGGATTTCGGGAGTCTCCCGGACATTTTGGGAGAGTTGGCATGTATGACATAGAGCATACAGAGCTCAGAGCGGTGTTCCAAAGACTCTCTGCTCACATCATGGGCCATGTTTGTGCAGAATTATAAATCATTAATAGCCGCTGAAGAGACAAACCAAGGAGAAATGGTAAACATTTTTCTAATAGCCGGCCCCACACCATTTTCATGGGATTGTTGCTTTAAAACAATTGAGTAGTGCAACTCCCAGAAGGGTGTCATTGGCTTAATTCAAATAAATAATCCTGCAGTAATATATTGCAGTTATTTGAAGGTGGTGCCTTTATTTTGTTAATTGTATACGATTTTTTATTAGAAGCTCTATCTATCTCATATCTATCTATCAATTTGTAACAACATGTAATAAACTATAAAGGGCCTGTTTACCTGTCTGGTGCAGTACTTTGTTTTTAAGACTATCTGGGGAAAATCTTGAGCCCCATATACAATATCTTAGAAGATAATAGAGTAGAGGAGATCCAGCAGATGATTAAGCCTGCTGAGATGTAGACACAGATAGAAATCACCACATTTAGTGCAATGTAAGCGGTCATCAAACGTCTAATGTTCAGCACTGCTATTATAGCTTCCTTTTCTTTTTTTTTTTAACAGCTTCAGGACGGCACTTCTGCAAGGTCAGCTGAACAGAAAGTGGTAACCAGCAGTCAGAGCATGGTCCGTGTCTCCCCTGCGACTAGTATCTCCAGCTCCAACGACATGGACAACCTGTCAGAGTTGGGTAGGTATGCGCCCGTGTGCACAAAGCCCTTTCATTATATTTAAAGGTACGTTCTACTGAAAGATGCCTTGGTGAAATATTATTGCTCACTAAGCAAGAACTCCACTTGGCCATGACCGTTTGTCCTCTCTGGATTTCCAGGTAGGGGATATTTAATTTAGCAGAGAAAGCAATGAATAAGCTCCCACACTTATATATAAAAAATGCTTCTTCAAAATGGGTACAATCTGCATAAGCCCTATGCCAAGGTGTATTCTATAATGTTGGCATTTGGTGGCAAACAAAGCAGTAAGTGGTTTGCTTCAATCCCTTACTGCAGCCTTGCAATACTGTATTATATTGTAATGATTGTTCTGGTTTCAGGTGACCCAGGGGTTGTGACCTCCTCCCCATATTCCTCTCCCCATCAGCTCAGCAAGCAATTGGACAACAGTGACGATGAGGAGGAGGAAGAAGAAGAACCCACTGACGGAGAGAAAAGGGAAGAAGAAGAAGAAGAATCAGAACTGGTGGTTTTGGATCCAGATCATGTAAGAATCTGATGACCAGAAAGCAGCCAAAACTAGGATTAGTAACTTGCTAGCAAAGCAGAATATACTACAGAAATGGTACAGAGTAATATTCACCATTACTAGTGACTTTTAAAGAAAGCTAATAAGTACTTTTAATAAGTAATCAGTAGTTTCCCTGATAACTATAGTTCTTTGATGTGTTTTATGTATTTATTCAGCAGAGTTATATATGTTTATTTGCATATTGCTTACCTGGAAAGGTGTCGGGGCTAAAGGGGGTATAATAAGCGTATAATAAAGGAGTATTGTATATGTATTTGGAAGTGGACCAGTGGTCTGTTTAGCATGTGGAAGGTTGCATGCACAATAGATAGATCTATATAAAACCACACACAGGCTTATTAACCAGCAGCCTACTGACTGCTTCAGTCTGTGATATGTGATTATATAAACACAATAGTGTACAGTGAAGGAATGCAGACACTAAGCGGTTCCTTGTGAAGTACTAAAGATATAATGTGTGGAATGAAGATAATGACACAGAACATTGTTTTGGCAGCCGCTGATGAGAAGGTTCCAAACAGCTCTCAAGAATCACCTCGCCAAACAGATCCAAAGCCTGGACTCAGAGCTGCGTGAAATGGTATGTACAGGTAAACTATACACGTTCTGGAGATAGAAGCGCGTGTAAGTGTCATGTAACGTATTTCTTTTATTAAAATCGCTGTAACCTAAATTTGATCTTTTCGATTGCATTTTTCTGATTGACGTTATATACAGTATAGCAGTGTATGCTACTGTGGCACACTAAGGCCTATTTACAAATGCAAAAAACGCAGACCCACACTGCTTCCATATATTATCCAGCCTGAGTGCTATTCTGCAAGGAGCAGATTCCAGAATCTTGGGCCTGATTCATTACGGATCTTAACTTGAGAAACTTCTTATTTCAGTCTCCTGGACAAAACCATGTTACAATGCAAGGGGTGCAAATTAGTATTCTGTTTTGCACATATGTTAAATACTGCCTGTTTTTTCATGTAGCACACAAATACTTGATAGCTTATTTGTACACTGAAATTTAAAGTGGATATTTGTGTGCTACATGAAAAAACAGTCAGTATTTAACTTATGTGCAAAACAGAATACTAATTTGCACCCCTGGCATTGTAACATGGTTTTGTCCAGGAGACTGAAGTAAGAAGTTTCTCAAGTTAAGATCCTTAATGAATCAGGCCCCTGGTTCAGAAGCTCCAGCTTTCAGAGGAATGTCACATTGTAGCTTCAGTATTTCTTCCTCTAAATGTCACGCCTTCTTACTAAACATAGATTTGCAACATCAGCAGATGGAAATGACATGAAAAGTAATATTGGCTCAAGTTACGTAATAACCTAAAATCACCTCACTGGTTCTTGTACTTCAGTACAGATGGTATCATGTGTGCAGATGCTTCCATCGTACGTTTCTACAACTTTCTTTACATTAGGGAATTTCCTCAAAACTCCCTTTTCAAGCTGCGATTTTCCAAACTGCAATTTTGATTTGAAATCCTCTAATAAACCAACTCGTTGAGTAATGGTTTTATCCATCCCCTGATGCATTATGGGTAATTAAGTTAGCTTTGACAGATTTAACAGCTCGCTGTAATGATAATACCTATTGTTGTTACCGCTTTTGCAGGTTGGAGATGATTTGACAAACTTTTATAGTTTAGCCACTCAAAAGCCAGGTATTATTATCTCTGCAGAGCACATCCATGAAGAGGAATAAAAGTGAACGTGAGGATCTCGGGGTCATCCTATATGGCATACAGCAGGAACTGGCTCATCTGCAGATGGGGCTGGAGAAACAACACGATCAACACTCTCAGGTCTCCAACCTGCGGCGGCAGATAGAAGAGGAGCTGGAAACCATCAGGAATCTGTACAAGAAAACCCACCAGACTACAGACACAGAGCGTAAGATAGGTAAGTGACCCTATGTGTACTGCCACGTATATTGTCTTACCAAATGTAAAACAGATTGCATTATAGGTCACCCCCTTCATAGTACCCTCAGTAAAATTGAAAAAAAAAACAAAACACGACCTTATAGTAAAATAAATGTAAATATGCAACACAGATGGCAGAACAACAATACTGCTACTGATTTGGGAAATCTGAACTAGTTTATTTATGCAAATAATAGAATGAACTCTTGCATATTAAAAACAATAGATTCACCAGCCACTATTGGGGCAGTTTGATAAGCTTGCAAAGTCATGGACAAACTATGAGATATCTTGGATTGGTAGAGTGGCAGCGGTAAAGATGATGTTGCTCCCGAAGATACTGTATCTGTTCCGCTCTATTCCCTTTTTAACTCCTATATCCCTTCTTAAGAAATTTTATACTATTGCGTTCAAGTTTATTTGGAACAACAAAAAGTCTAGGCTCTCTAGAGAGAGAATGTTCAGATCTAAAATAAAAGGTGGCTTAGCCGCTCCCAAACTAGAAGCATATCAACAGGCGGCTATTTTGGATCAGCTTAGAGATTGGCAGGCCTCCGCCCCACTGAAAAAACCATGGGTGGACATTGAACAGCATAGTCTCTCGCCATTCCCATTAGCAGATCTATTATGGCTGGACAAACCTAGTAGACCTAATCCAGTCTTCACATTAAGGAGCATAAGAGATTCTCTCACCACCTGGGATAAGATGATGTCCCTTTTCCCAGACTACCAGCTCCCCTCCTCTAGCCTCTCTACTATAGCACTGTCACAACTAATCCCAGACCTCCGTCTTGACTCTTGGCACAGGCAAGGAGCCAGACGTGTGCAGGACCTCCTGGAGGGAGGGTCTCTTCCCCCTTTCTCTCAATTACAAGCTAAGTATGATATCCCTGTCCGCGATTTTTACAAATATCTTCAAGTAAGGCACTGGTTACAAACATGCACCTCGCATTTGGGGGTGATGGGACCCCTCCCCCCTGGTATCAAGGTGATTCTCTCCCCTACATCCCACGCAGGTGGAATTTCCCTATGGTACCGGATACTCTTAACTCCCATTGACAATCGGGTTTTACCGATTCAAGCTGTCTGGGAAGCCGACCTAGATATCACTATTTCAGAAGAGGTATGGGGGAGAGTCTTCCTAAACATATATAAGATGTCAAAGTGTAGTAACCATTTGGAAATGTTGACTAAAATTGTTCACAGGTTATATCTTACTCCAGATAAGCTGCATAAAATCTGGCCATCAGAATCTAAATATTGTTGGCGGAATTGTGGTGAAATTGGTACGCTTATGCACATCTTTTGGTCTTGCTCGAAACTTCAACCATTGTGGACCGAAATCTTTCATTTAATCTCTCAGGTCTCCAAAAATAATATCTCTCCTTCCCCAGATATGGCATTACTTCATCTGTATCCTAAACATCTCCAGCGACACAATCATTATGTCACTGGACATATTCTCATTGCAGCAATAGCCCAGAACTGGAAATCACCTCTAATTCCAGCACTCCCTAAAATTATTAACAAGATCCAACATAGCTACAAAATGGAAACCATAGGTTTTAATCTGTCTACAGGGGCTTCCTCCCCGCTTGTTAAGTGGTTTATATGGTATGAGTACTTTACGAATCACAGCTCAATCTTTGATCCGTGAGTACTGTGGAATGGTTTTTGAGTTAGGTTGGGTACTTAGGCTAGACCCACTGGTACACTTTCTATAACCGGATAGTCTCTTGTCTTGTCTTGTCTCCCCCTCCCCCCTTTATCCATCTGTTTTTCTTGTCTGCTCTCTTTGCCGTCTTCGGCTTATGTATACTGGGTCATAAGATGTGTTGTTGTCTGTACCAATGTTTTTTCTTATTTTTATTTACTTGTTTGATTGTTTATCTAAGCAGTGTGGATTGTTCAATATAACTGATCTGCTGTATGTACTCTGCAACCACTGCTATGTTTGTAATATGCTTTTCTAAAAAATTCAATAAAAACCTTTTGAGTTAAAAAAAAACAAAAAAACAATAGATTCACACAAACTAACCACAAGGTCTCTATTATCTTACTTAACTTGCTATGCCCAAGTGTCGATGTAGTCTGTTTATGCCAATTTCTCACTGTATTCAGGTGAGAAATAAATGATATATAGTAGTCTCAGTCTCGTGCTTCAGGAACACATACAATCCTGATAATAGGATATAACAGCCACCATGTAATAATTTCCCACTGGTGGGATCCTTGGGCCTGATTCATTAAGGATCTTAACTTAAGAAACTTCTTATTTAAGTCTCCTGGACAAAACCATGTTACAATGCAAGGGGTGCAAATTAGTATTCTGTTTTGCACATAAGTTAAATACTGACTGTTTTTTCATGTTGCACACAAATACTTGATAGCTTATTTGTACACTGAAATTTAAAGTTGATATTTGTGTGCTACATGAAAAAACAGGCAGTATTTAACTTATGTGCAAAACAGAATACTAATTTGCACCCCTTGCATTGTAACATGGTTTTGTCCAGGAGACTTAAATAAGAAGTTTCTTAAGTTAAGATCCTTAATGAATCAGGCCCCTAGTTTGGAAATATTGTGATAGTATCCTGTGATGGTATGCACACTGTGTTCATGGAGTATTATAAGGTTGGCACCAGTACCTGTTATGCAATCCTGTTCCAACGGTATCGATGTTAGAGCAAAGCTCCCCTAAACATAGACATACGTCCTTGAGCAGCTGAATACGGGCACTCCTTTAAGCAAGTAGTAAAATCACTGTTCTCCTTGCTTGCTAACTGACGCGTTTCGTTCCGATGGAAACAAAGCATGTGCCAATAACAGAATTGGACTTGTTCGGTATTGTCTTTTTTTGCCATAGCAGACCATTTATTAATATTTGCAGTATAGAGCTTTTGAAATCCCGCTTCAGATTGATTCACAAACCACTGTTATCAAGTCTGATACCTATTTCTTACCAGTAGGTTAATTGACTGCTATTAAATTGACCTTCGTCTCTCTCGGCTCTTTAGACTGTAAGCTCCAATGGGGCAGGGACTGATGTGAGTTCTCTGCACAGCGCTGCGGAATTAGTGCCGCTATATAGGGAGCTGATGATAATTTTTACAAGCTTGCCCTTATAATGCATGTGTGCATACTTTTTAAATGGAACACCGCACAGTTATCACCATATAGTATGCATCTTACCTGTAAACATTTAGCAGTCTTGAAGGCAGGAGGTAAGGAGCTTGTTAGATAATAAATCTTGCTGTGAATTTCACATCCAAACATTCAGTGTCCTCCAACATTATCCCTGATTGATGTCTGCTTATTAAGTTGAACATTTTCATATTGTATAGTGTCACTGCTTTCTGTTTTGAGAAGGTGGAAATATCATTGTGATTTTCTCATTATTATACACATTATACAAATTTGCATCTAATAAAGACTTAGGGCTATATTTACTACACTGCGGGTTTGAATTAGTGGAGATGTTGCCTATAGCAACCAATCAGATTGTAGCTGTCATTTTGTAGAAGGCATTAAATAAATGGAAACTAGAAACTGATTGGTTGCTATAGGCAACATCTCCACTTTTACAACCCCGCAGTTTAGTAAATATGCCCCTTATTTTGCATCACAGCATGGGACTCTCTCTGAACCTCTAGTCAAACCACCACTCTCTTCCTTTCAGTGTCCTCTATGCAGACAGAGGTTGAGAACTTGGCATTGCGCTTATTCTATATGGAGAACATGAACCGCGATGTGCGCTCAGACATCTCCGTGATGAAACGCGCTGTTCAAAAGGCCGAGGCTGAGAAGCTTCAGGCTGAGGTGGAGAAAAAGAAACAGGTATAGTGATCTGTATTAATTTATTTTTATTTTGCAAAAGACACATCCTCTTCTTGACACTATGTTGCTTCACTCTTAGGATATGTTTGTGGATCGGCTGACGCTGGAAGCTGACCGGCTGCGGGAGCAGATTGCTCTGTACGAAGCACAAATTTCTGCTCAGAGAGAAGACACAAAAGCTGTCCGGGAAGCAGTGTCAGAGGTTGGCATTAATACCTCCTACCTGGAATAATTACTAATAATAATAACAGAATAAACAACGTTCCCATTAATTACAGGCCAATATGGAAATTGAAACAATCTGTGTTGAAAAGAAGCAGCTTATGCAGCAATGGAATAGCAGCCTCATTGGGATGACCAGACGGGATGAAGCCTATGCTGCTGTCCAGGAGGCTCTTAGGTGTGTATATTCGCTAGTGAGCTCCAGCCCAGATGGCAAACAATTCCAATGAAGGAGATTTTCTTCCCAATTGTCATGGCTGGTAAGGCTACAGTGACCCCCAATGGCTGGGAGCCATTGGACCCAGGCTCTTAGATAATTAGATGTATGTGCTACACTGCAAAGGGAAACATGCACCTAGTGTAATCAAATCATACACAGGGGGGAGTTCAATTGACCGCAAGTTGTTTTTTTTTTTAACACTGCGTTAATTCTTTTTAATGCTGTTTTTTTTATCATTTTCGAGCGGTTTAACTTTACCCGGGATTCAATTCCATTTCTACCGCAGCAATTTTTTTCATCAAACGGTCCTCTCGCGCTGCAGTAGAAGGTCAATTGAAAGTATAGGGTGGGTGAGAGCCCGCCGCGTTAAAAGCTTTTCAATTGTTTTTTAACGCGGTGCGTTAAACAGGCCAATATGCTGTTTTATCTCGCACCTCTTTGGAGTGAGCTAAAAATAAAAAACCTAAGAAAACTATTTGAAATCATGTAATAATTAAAAAAAAAAAAAAAAAAGATAAACTTGTTTATCAATAATGCGTTACATGAAAAAATTGATTTTATTTAAAAAAAATATGAAAAAAAAAATAAAATAAAAAATCACTAATTATATTTATGTATGTTTTTTGTACTAATATGTATGTACTAATGTGTCTTGATATGGTATACATGACTCTATAGTAAAAAAAATAGTGAAATAAAAAAATATGCTAAAAGAAAGTACTGTAATGTAGATATTATCAAATAGAAAGGTTGTGTAATGCATGCAAATGGATGCCAATCTTTTTTTCTTTTTATACATGACCGCGTTAAACCCTCCCCTTCACTCCCCTAAAAATTTGCAAGCACCAATGATTAACGCACGGGGGCAGCGTTACTTCTTTTTCATTTGAATTGCACGAGTTTAACGCTGCGTTAACTAAAAACTGTCGCTATAGCAGTTAAAAACCCGCGTGGGATTTTTTATTTTTTTTAACGCTACGGGAAAAAAAAAAACTCGCGGACAATTGAATACCCCCCACAGAGTCTATAAAACATAAAGTAATACGTCAGTATAAGGAATCCTTCAAGGAAATATCCTAGCACCTTACCAGGAAGTGATGAATTCTTACTTCTAAGTTGAAGCATAGATTCACGGGTTGTCCACTAAGTGAAGTCAAATACGCTCATTGCTTGTTTGCATTTTGTTATGTAACTTATATTGTGTACAAAGGCCAGGGCCTTGTACACCACCAGCCCCCATACCGCAGTCACTGTCCTCTTTACATGTGGAGGAAATGGTCCATATACAATAATCTCAGTATAAGCAGCATTGTTGATAATCCAGCGGGGCTGCAATGTTCAGAAGATCAGTAGATTGTAATAGTTACAGCTTCCTTCACAGTTGACATTGTCACGTATAGCTTATAAAATCTAGTTAGGTAATATATCATAAGGCCACTTTTAAAGTCTCAAGAGGAATTGCACCAAAATGACTTAATAAGTCTGTACTTTTTGCATAAAGAGTATGAAGAAACAGAGAAGGTTTAAATAGAGTTAGCTTTAAAATCTCTCTAAAGGGGTTGCACACTTTTAGACAAATCAATCTACCACTAGCTTTGCAGGTGCACTTGAACTTGTACATGGTGAACCATCACTTTAAAGCAACCTACTAACACTTTAGGAATACAGCCTTCAAAAAAATAGCTTATGTGTGTATGTTGTGTCACGTACCTCTATATGTATCCAACTCAAAAACCGTAGTATACTTCCGCCTGATGATAGCGTAGAGATGCGGCTATTTGTGCACAATATAATCATCATCATCACCATTTATTTATATAGCGCCACTAATTCCGCAGCGCTGTACAGAGAACTCATTCACATCAGCCCCTGCCCCATTGGAGCTTACAGTCTAAATTTCCTAATGCACAGACACACACACACAGGCTAGGGTCAATTTGATAGCAGCCAATTAACCTACTAGTATGTTTTTGGAGTGTGGGAGGAAACCGGAGCACCTGGAGGAAACCCACGCAAACACGGGGAGAACATACAAATTCCACACAGATAAGGCCATAGTTGGGAATTGAACTCATGACCCCAGTGCTGTGAGACAGAAGTGCTAACCACTGTGCTGACCCAATATAATAATGTCATGATGTGTCATATACACAGGATAGAATAGCGTCTTGAAAGATATTAATACATATAAAAGGTAAGTAAATACAAACACCACCACATCCTTTGTTTACCCCTTTAAAAATTAGATGAGAATCATCTTTCCTGAAATTGTCTAAATGGAAATGACAAATAAGTAATGTGAATAGATGATCGAAGCTTGACCTAGTCACGGCGCTAATAAAGAGGTCATAAGTGCTGGAGAGGGCAGTAAACAAATGGCCAATCAGAAGCAGCTATGTAGCGCTGCTGACGGTCATCGAGACCATGGCCATGTATCTTTGCACCAGCCCTGCAGTATCCACAAGAGATATACTACCTATACGGAGTATATGCATATTGTGCCCTATGGAGACACCTAGTCCACCAGCTCTTGTCTTCAAGTAACAGTCAGTTCCCCGGGGGAAACGTTCCCCTATTTGGTATACATAACAGAAAGCAAGTTGGCCATTTGTCTAACAAAGTATAGGGAATATATAGGACTATCAAAAAGAAAATAACATTTGTGTGTCTACTTTCCCAGTTTAGCCAAGCAGGAGCTGCTGTCCATGGACACAGAGATAGAAGTCTATAAGAAGTCGGTCACAAAGGAAGAGGAAAGGAATGAGAAACTGGCTTATAGGCTTAATCGTGCAGAGAGCGACTCGGCCATGATCAAGAAGCTGATTACTCAGTGTCAGGCTAGGCAGGAAGCGCTGAGGATTGAGTTCAGCACTTACATGCGTACATTGGAGGAGACTGAGCAAGCACTGAGCAGAGTCACTGCAGTAAGTGCATGGTGGATCAATCTGTGTATAAAATGATTCTATACAGAATAAAAACGACTTGTAACAATGAGCTACAAACACCGCGAGAGAGACGTCACTACATTTGCTCACATTTTCTCCAGCTATACCGGCTGTGCGGTTTCCTCTGTATTATAATGTTATGATGTGATGCTGAGCGGGTTTGCACAGTAATATAATCTAGTCCTATTAGTACTGATAACTCACAAGTACTCATTACTTACCATTTATCTGTAGAATACCAAAATTACAGGTAAGCTTGAGACACTACTTTTATTATGCGTTTTATCTACACAACTGATAATTTATTTTTAATTTTATTTACTGTAGATCCCTTGTTTGTATTTGTGGGTGATCGGTTTATATACAGTATCAGTCTATACCAGTAATAGGCAACCGGATTCACTTCCAGGGCTGTGACCCTCTAACCTTCACAAGGGCCGACACATTATGCTTAATCTCAGTAATAAGTTAAAACGATAAATGTCATCAGAGAAGGAGACACTTATCTGTAATAATATATCAGGGGACATATTAAACAATTGTTACAAGCTATAACAAACACATCCGACAATAAAGCAGGAAGGAGCTGGGGCCGCAGGTGGAGGCTGGGGGGGCCGCAGGTGGAGGCTGGGAGGGCCGCAGGTGGAGGCTGGGAGGGCCGCAGGTGGAAGCTCAGGGGGGCGCAGGTGGAGGCTGGGAGGGCCGCAGGTGGAGGCTGGGAGGGCCGCAGGTGGAGGCTAGGGGGGCCGCAGGTGGAGGCTAGGGGGGCCGCAGGTGGAGGCTGGGAGGGCCGCAGGTGGAGGCTGGGCGGGCCGCAGGTGGAGGCTGGGCGGGCCGCAGGTGGAGGCTCGGGGGGGGCGCAGGTGGAGGCTCAGGGGGGTGCTGGTGGAGGCTCAGAGGGCCGCATGTTGCTCATTACTGGTGTCTACTTATTATAAGAAGTTCGTTGAACAGTCTAAACACATTACTCATTTTGACACGTTCATTGTAGCGTATTTATGCACAGGCCACAATATGTCACTCTAACATTAATGTGGTTACCAATAAACGCAAACCAGCAAGACAATACCTAACATTAAAAATGGACGTAGGAAACAAAAACAGAATCAGAATAGAATTAGCATTGGTATGTACTTAATAAAATACCATGTGTTTTGTTATAAATGAAAAACAAAGGTACATAAAAAGGTACATGACTATATAAAGTACCCCGAATATACCAGCTAGACATGGTCATTCCCCCTTCTAATGGTGTTATATATGGACACTTTAAAATGAAGACATCACAGGCTTCACCAATATGAGCACAAATATAAATTGGAGACGTACTGCTTATGATTTAGCACCCCTAGAGGGTATGTTTGGGTTGTCCTTATCCCCTCTCTATAGGAGGGCCCCAGTGCTCTCCATTTATAGTACCTCTTTTGGTTACCTTATATTCTTCTATACCTATTGTATGCAGATAGTACCCAGCTCTGCTTTACTTTGCCTAAACTCTCTCCATGTGTAACATCTCCAAATATATTTCCGCTATCTGCTCTGGGTTCTCAAATGCACCTAAAGCGAAACATAAACCAATCAGAACGGAGACTTCAAATGAGATAGTATTAGTCATAATATCATTTGTCCATTCATGATAAATTTAATATCCAACATCTCCTGTTTGAAGGAACGTTCAGGACATTGGAGTAAGCTGGCCGCCATACGGAAGCAGATTGAAAAGGAATCCCAAGTAAAAGGAGCTTTAGAGACTCAGATCATGGAAATGCTCCAAGAGAAGATGACATCGGACAAAGCCGCTAAATACTCATCTCATCTGACAAAGAAGCTGCATAGAAGAAAGCTAGAACTGGTACGTGACCAACTAAAGGACTCTGATGTCCAACTTTAGCGACAGGTGAAGAGCCCCAAACTCCAGTCTTGTCTGCCTTTTATCAGTTCAGGAGCCGGACAAGGTGTTGAACCAGTTGATAAGTTAGTCATCAGACATCCAGTTTACTTGTGCACATAGACCACTGATTCAGATCTGTATGTGACAAATCTATGATAATAACTGACGGGCAAAAAAGATTGTTACAAGTGAGAGAAACATTTTTGGGAAAAATTATACCATTGATGGCTCAGCAGAAATGATAATAAGATTATAGACCTGCATTGTCTATTTCATCGTCATCATCATTTATTTATATAGCGCCACTAATTCCGCAGCGCTGTACAGAGAACTCATTCACATCAGCCCCTGCCCCATTGGAGCTTACAGTCTAAATTCCCTAACCTACACATACACACAGACAGAGAGGAAGAGACTAGGGTCAATTTTGATAGCAACCAGTTAACTTACCAGTATGTTTTTGGAGTGTGGGAGGAAACCAGAGCACCCTGAGGAAACCCATGCAAACACAGGGAGAACATAGAAAATCCACACAGATAAGGCCATGGTCGGGAATTGAACTCATGACCTCAGCGCTGTGAGGCAGAAGTGCTAATCACTAAACCACCGTGCGGCCCATATATATCCATATATATATCCCATATAAAACACAATATATTACTTAATTTTGTTTATGTAGTACAGATTTTGTCTATTCTTCAAATATAAGCTGCTGATTATGTTAAATAGTTGCATAGTAACTACTGAGAAACACATGTTCGTCAAGTTCAGCCTTCCGAAAATTCGAATTGCATTGATCCAGAGGACGGCAAAGCAAATCCCAGAGTGTGACAGTTGCCAGTTTAGCCTCATAGGGGTAAAAAATGCCTCCTGTACCCAGACATGGCACTCTGATAAACTTATTGAATCAATTGCCCCTATAATGTCCGCTACTAATTATATTTATATCATTCTTGTAAGAAAGTAAACCAAGTCCTTTTTAAATTGTTATGTCTTATACACCAGACTGTCTTGTGGAACAGTGATGAATGCTTTAACAAAAATCCAAATAGGGTACATCAATTGAGCTACCAAAATTCAGTTTGAAACTTGCCCCCTCATTAAAACTTGTGTTAGTTAGGCCTCCTATGCAAAACTGTTATCAAATTATGTCCTACAATACCTTTCTGAATCGCATCCCGCAGAATTCCTTTATGTAATTTACCTTTAACAGGAGTCACATTCACAAATCTATAATTCCCTAGTTCCGATTATGTTCTCTTGTCAAAGATTTGTATCACATCTTGCTATAAACCAGTTACCAAACTTAGTACACATGGGTGGAAACCTATCTGGGCCAGGTACTTTCTCTGTAAGTGAAAGTCAGGTGTAAGTGAAGTATTTATACCTTACTGAGTGGACATATTTATTTTTGTGTTTCTATGTTACATCAATCTTGCCTGGGGAAGGCGAGGCGTGACGATGCATAGACATAATACTGCATCAATCGGGGTAATTATACAATTAGTAATGGGATGTTCAGATTGATGTATTCATAGGAACATCAGCAATTAAGTAACAGCAAGTTTGAGAGGGGAAATAACTAATATGGTTAGTTTGGTTTACGATTTAGCCTTTAGATTTATATCAGCAGCCTGTGGCTTCTTTGGGTTATGGTTGATACCCCAGCTGAATGAACTACATAATGTATCTACTTTAATCTTACAGGAGCTAGAGTATTCTGAGATGGAGAATAAGACTGCTCAGGTACAGCTGGAGATTAACCACAGCTCATCGCACATCCAAGCTCTACAGAGGAACCTGGCTGAAGTGGAAAAGAAAATTCAGGCCTCCAATGAGCTGATCTCTCGCAGCCAGAGTGAAATTGCCAAGCGTACCATAGCAATCGAGAGGAAGCAATCCAGCATTAATTTGTACAGCAAGCAGATAGAGTCAACTCTTGCACAGATCGGGGTAGGCCAAACGGGATTCAGGTTCTAAATCATTTGCTGTGAATAGTGTTGTCATTTTATATTCAACAGCCTCATGCTTAGTTCCACAGTCGTCTTGTTCTATACGTTCTTCTTGTGACACCTCTGCATCAGAAATTGCACTGTCAAATCGCTTTTAGGACTGTCATCGATCCAAAGTTGAGCACCTCATCGTTGCCACAAGAAATATCCTTTTGAGCACCTACTCTAACTTGTTCTGCTTTCACCTTTCTTGTTTAAGGGTAAAGAGCTGGGACCACTGGAAATCCAGGTCACTGCGCTGAGCAAGCAGATAGAGGAATGCACTTCTGAAATTGTATCGGTGCAGCAGTACTGGCTCCGCCTGCAGACAGAGATGGTCCGGCTGACCAAACAGAGGGAAGAGCAGGACGCTTCTGTGGAGATGTTGAAGAAAGAACTGACTATATTACAGCAGAGGAAAATTCGCACAGAGAGTAAGTCCCCTAAATAAAGAACAATTGAACTTGCGGTGAATAGGACAAGTGTTCTCATCTACTGTGCCTTGGCAGATGAAATTGAACAGGAGAAAAATGAGCAAAAGGATATTGAAAATCACATGAGGAACCTGAAGAATGACATGCTGCGTCTGAACCTGCTGCTGAGCAAGAACGCAAGCTCCAAGGAACAGCTACAGCAGCACAACCAGCTGATGGAGAGCGAGTTTATGCGAGCTCTTCGGGTGAGTGGAAACAGAAGCACCGTGCCTCCCAGCTGACCTTGCTGGGCAGAGATGTCAGCTCTCCACTTCTGTCTTACAGGAGGCTGAGAGAGAGTCCATAGAGATGCAGGAGAACCTGGGAAACCTCCAGGAGGAGAAGGAAAGACTCTTACACGGCCTAGTGGAAACAGAGTAAGTGCGGAATGTGTTCTATGTAAAGATCAAACTAAATACAAACATGAGTAAACTGTAAGGAACATCTTCCCATGCTTTAGAAAACGATGACTAAACATATATACAGACCTCCAGCTGAGTGGAAGCTGCTCTCAGTTTGGATTATACGGTCATACCTCCCAACATTGAGAGTCATGAAAGCGCGATAACATTAGCCCCGCCCCTGTTATGTCCAAACGCCGTCTACATAGGGTATGTTATGTAAAGCTCCACCCACTTTGTTAAGCCACACCCCTTTTGCACCCCTTGACCTGGCATGTCCGCCAAAATTGGGACAGATGGGAGGTATATACTGTGAATATAAAATAGAATAACAGAAATATTCTTTAATATATATGTATATATATATATATAATTTTTTTTAAGCTGTTCTGATATAAGAAAATATAAAACACAATTTAATAAACACCTCACATTAGTTTATAAGAAATGCACAATCTGCAATTCACATTGTTTTATGTGCAAAGAATGGTCATGACCACATCATAAATGCAACTGGTTCAGGATATGTTAAAAGAAAATATATTTGAGAGAAGCAAAGCAGGTTTTTTTGGTTTTTTTGTTAAGCACAAAATAGTTCCTTTACGTCTAATTACATTAGTGATCATGATGAAGCTCAAAGCAGAAATGTACAAAGGCCCAGTAGTCACATAGAAACCACATTCAATAAAAAACAGTATTCAAAAAAATTCCAATAGACCAGTAAATATCATACCAACCCATGACTGGAAACTCCATATAATACTCAATAAAATAAAGTTCTCAACTATGCTTTAAAAAAAAAAAAAAAGGGATACAAAAGAATGCAGATGAGTCATTTGTAAGGCTTGCTCAAATAAGAATTATATTCTCTATACTCAAACATTGCTGCATTGCTGGTATGATTTTTATCTGTTGTTCTTTAATCAGATTTAATACTTCTAGTTGGTTACAAGTGATTTCTGAAATTGAACATTTTTTATTTTATTCATATCTATTGGCGTAATTTAGTGGATCATAACTGCTCTGTACATTTCTTTGTTTTTTTATTTATTTAATCCAAGTTACCTTGTATGTTTAGCACCAGTGCAGGGTCGTAACTAAACATATGTGGGCCCCAGAGTAAATTTTGTTAAGGTCCCCAATCTCCTGTCTAAGGGTGGAAAAAAAACAATAGCACATGAAGCTTTGGCAGGTGAGCAGCGCCCCCTAGCTGCCGTTCCCATAACAGCTGCACCCCTTGCTGCTATGGTACTTGTGCCTTGGCATTGAGTTGGTATATCGGCTTTCTTCACATGTCAATAACTTACACTTAACAATTTGCACGTGGGTAACAGAATGGCATCCAATGTCAAAAAAATCATTAGTACCATCATGTTATGGGAACTTATACAGTTGTAAATGTTACATGATATTTCTACACATTGTAATTACATATTTTAAGTTAAGTGTCCTTATTTATTAAGTCTGTAATAACTTGGCAGTATATACAGAATAAAGCAGGAACAATATAATCATTTATTTTAATTATCTTCTATATGATAAACTATTTACGCTTTAAACCATGCCTGGCCAACCTGTGGCTCTCCAGGCATTTTGAAACTACAAATTCAAAATTCCAGCATGCCTTGCCAGCTATCTACTGGCAAAGCATGCTGGGGCTTGTAGTTTCACAACACCTGGAGAGCCACAAGTTGCCCAGGCCTGCAAGTTTAACCTACGGTATATGTAGCCAGATGGAGCTAAACATAACAGTTTTATATATGTTTGTGAGCAAACTGAACTTAGAGGTTGACATTGCAAAATCCTTTTTTTAACTGCCATCAAATATCAAAAACTGTGAATAAGTGTTTAGTTTTTATAGATATTGAATGAATTACATATAACAGACCGACTCTTTTGTATTTATGCTCATCATTTTTACCTCCAGGCATCAGGTCATGCTGTGGGAGAAGAAGATTCAGCTGGCCAAGGAAATGCGAAACGCGGTGGATTCAGAGGCTGGCCAAGGAGAGATCAGTGCGATGAAAGCAGAGATCCATCGCATGCAAGTGAGCTGAGTCTATCAATGGAGGTGGAAAATTATGGGCAGACATGTGTCATGTGAAGGTTCTATAAACTATATATGCGTGTCTATAGGTTCGACACACTCAGCTGATGAAGCATCAAGAGAAAATGGTCTGTGACATGGAAGCAGTCATTTCTCGCCGAGAGACCATAATGATGCGGGGAAAGAATCAGGCTGAGAAGGACAAGAAGCAGCTAACAGCCAGCGACTTGCGTGGGAAACTGCAAGAACTATGGAAGAAAATTAGGGAAATCCAAAGGGTAAGAATGTAGCGTTCGGTGTGCTCCTAGCACAAGACCATCATAGGCAAACCGAGGGGGAGGGGTTTCCTAGTGCCTGGAAAACCCTCTCCCAGCCCAGGGTACTGTATGCTTGAGGTGGCTGGACCCTGCCCTGGGACCAGCCAATTTGCAGCTTGTGTGCAGATCGTTTCTGTCTGCACTGTTCACAGCCACCTATCCCCAACAAGTATTGGAAGCAGCAAGAACAGGTAGGAGAGAGCAAGACAGTCTGTCAATTGTTCTGACACACTCAGTCAGGACTTTGTCCTGACTGTAGGGACAGTTGGGAGGTATGTCCGCTTCACACGACTCTGCTCGAAAAGGGAGAGCTGTGTGCCCCTAACAGTAGTGCAGGCAGCATTGTACATGTAAATCATGGTGATAGGAAGAGTTGGAGAGCAGCCAAGCACCGGCTAAAATTATAGCAACGCCCTGAAGCATGCTGGCCACGCCCACTGGTGGTTGGCATGGCAACCCCTGTTTACAAATCCTGCTTTTGCCCCTGACCATGCTTCTTATGTGCATCTGTAACTGACTGCTTTAATTAGCAAATTAAGAGATTAAATGTTTAGGTTCAAAGGTATCAATCCACTGTCTCCAAAAGGCAGCACAGATTAGAGGTTTATTCAGAAACCATGTTTTCTAGTTTTATTGCACAGCTTTCCAGTGATTGGAGGATCAGGAGTCATCCAACTCTGGGGAATCCATTTCAGACCAGAAAGAAGAGTTCTCAGATCAAAATTTAAAGAGTTTTCATTACATTGCAATCATCAAGCCAACCTACAATATATAGAGTTTAGAATCAAACTGGTCTATAGCTTGCAGTACGTCTCTCCCATAGTGCTGCAACCTGGACAAATGCCATATAAGATGATTTAAGTGACCTTTAGACTGCCCTCTAGAGGCACCCAGGGTGTAATGTATTCTATGTAAAAGGTGTGTGAGACTATTCTCTTCTGTATAAAGCCATTGCCCATCAGACAGGCCTCCAACACTCGTCTCCCATTTTGCCAGATCTGTCTTTAAATATATTTAATAACAAAACACTGTATAGGTCACAAATTGAGCCCCTTTGTGGTCCTACTATCTGTATTAAGGAGTAGACCTGCTAGGATTTCAGTGTAGGCGTTACAAGTTCAGCACTGGCCTACTTGCCCTTGTAACAAGCTCTCCAAGGCTTGTCAATAGCTGTAGCGATAACCATATCAAGAATAGCAAGAATGCAAGACATTTAAAACTTTAGGCATCAGAACCATTTGTAATAGGCTGACCCTCCTTGTTGCTGATCAGGTTATATTACACAATGCAGTAATTTCAGCTTAATGAAGTCCAGTAAGCAGACCCAGTTTAATTTGACCCTTAACATCTCCTGACACTGTAATATCTAAGTATTAGACACTGTTTACTCTTTCTACATGTGTTGATGCACCCTGAAGCGTCCCAGATAAACAATCTAAAGGCAAAAAATGTGGTCTTAGACCAGTTAATTATCAAACCAGATAAACATCCAAAATACTTTGTATCAATTTCAAAAAGGAAGCACCATGGAGCGAGTAAAGGGAGTTTAGTAAGAGGTGCTGGGTCACAGCTGCTCTGTTCAGTAATTGATTATATTGGCAGTTAAGCATACTTGCCAACTCTCCCGGAATGTCCAGGAGACTCCCGAAATTCGAGTAGGTCTCCCGGACTCCCGGGAAAGCATGCAAGTATCCCACATACTGGAACTTACTTCCCAAAATTACGCAATTCGCGGTGAATCCCGTCATTTTGTCGCGGGGGCGGGGCCAAAATTACACCATTGCACATAAGCAGGCATTCTTTATGGTAATGAGACACAGTTGATTGAAGTATTTGGACATTATTTCACTTTGCATTGTTTCACATTGGCCTAACTTCCCATATGGCAGCTCAGTATCATTCTAAAATCTGCAGGTATTCAGAATGATTCCTATGTTTTCTAGGATGTTTACTAAACATTATGTGAAATAAATGTTACCTATAATGCTATTAGAAGTTCAGTTAAAATAACGCCCCTCCTAACACAGTAGCGTTAAGTTATAAAGGAATGAAGTGAGCGATTTTAAACCCTGGCCTGATTTATATTGAATAGAACACAGAAGAAAATAACAACACCGTCTCTGACCTTGAAGCTGACCAGAGGTCACTCAGCCAGGCCATTGCAGAGAAACAGGATGACATCTCCAGCCTGAAACTAGACACCAGCTCCATGGAGACGGACATGGAACAACTACAAGAGAAGAAGCGTCAGGTAATTTAATCTAGTGCTCATTTCTTCTTTTTAAGACTATATTTATTGGAAGATGAGCACGACAAACATAATAAGAACATGGTATCCAGTTGAACACCGTAATATGACGAATGGCATACAAAAAGAAAGAAGAAAGTGTCTATACATAATCTTAATGCAGTGTCAAACAGAATATTTGACTACGACTATTCAGATTTTAGTAGAATACAAGTAAAAACCAAACATATTAAAAAAAATTGAGCGGTAGGGGAGGGAGGGGTGGCCGACTGCAGGGGTGAGAGGGTTGGCCGACTGCAGGGGTGAGAGGGTTGGCCGACTGCAGGGGTGAGAGGGTTGGCCGACTGCAGGGGTGAGAGGGTTGGCCGACTGCAGGGGTGGGAGGGGTGACCAGCTGCAGGGGAGGGAGGGGTGGCCGACCGTGGAGAGGGTTAGCTGTGAGTGGAAGGGAAGGCAGTGTTCTCCCCAGAAAATTTTGCCTGCTTGGTGGTATTAAGAAGCAGCCGGGTTGTATTAGTTATAATACTTTGCAATAATATTGAAAAATGTTGTAGGTGATTACCCATACCTGCCAGGACTGGTCAGACTGGTGGTCAGTGGTCTAATACACACCGCTGACTGTAGTGCTCACATAGTGCCTATTATAATAGAATAACAATGGTTTATTCTATTATAATAGGACTCTGTTGGGCTCCAAAAGCCGGGTGGCAAGTAAAAACAGCCGGGTGGAGCACCCAGTAAATAGGTGCTGGGGAGAACACTGGGAAGGGGATCAGATGTACCAGTCCCAAAAAGTCAGAAGGTTAAGCTGAAAATGGGAGGCATGTGTTGTTGTGATGCCCAAGGCTCCCAAACTTCACATGGCTCTGCTCGAAAAGGGAGAGCTTTGTGCCCCTAACAGTAGTGCATGCAGCACCTCATGTTTTACAATGATAAATTTTGATGTTTCCTGCTAAAACATCCCTGACACTTTCCCTCTCCCTTTTCTCCATATTATTAGAACTTGTCGCAGATTGTGGCCTTTCAGACTCGTGCGAAGCATCTGCAGGCTGTTAAAGAAGGAAAATACACTCCGGTTTTCAGCAATCCGCAAGCATTGGAAGCGGAGCAGCAAAAACAAGAAGCCCGCATACACACCATCAGCACCATCATCCACCAGATCCAACAGGAGTATCCCCAGTATCAGAGTGCTCTGCACAGAGTTAGCCTTGTCCTGGAAACAAGGCTTGGACCCCAAGAAAATGCCACAGAGCGGGCACTATGAATATTATCGCCTGCATACATTACATGAGCAATTACTATGTTTAAATGAACGGCCTAAATCTGCTGGCCCTATACAAATAAAACACAAAATGCGTTAGTCTGTTATAAAGTTTGTTTGACTAATATTGTGTTATTTGTTTACACTTTTTACTAGCAAAATCATCATCACCATTTATTTATATACTGCCAACACTTGCCGCTTACATCAGTCCCTGTCCCATTTGCGCTTACAGTCTAAATTTCCTAACATACAGACACCCTAAGGAGAATTTTGTTCAGCAGCTAATTAACCTACCAGTATGTTTTTGGAGTGTGGGAGGAAACTGGAGCACCGGGAGGAAAACCACACAAAAACATACAAACACTACCCAGATAAGGCGCTGGTTGGCAATCAAACTCATGACTCCAGCGCTTTGAGGCATAAGTGCTAACCACTAAGCCACCGTGCTGCCTAATGTAGAGATTATTATTATTATTATTATTATTAATTTTATTTATAGAGCGCCACAAAGTATCTGTAGAGCCATACAGGAACAAACAATAGGAGAGTACAAGGTAAAACTGCACCGTAGAATTAACAATAAACATTATAACTCAGGTAGCTCAATGCACAGTTTAAAAGAAAGGCACAGGTTTCCCTCTTGTGCTAAATATCCCTGAGCCTAAGAGGGCGGGTGCGGCTGACAGGTTAAGAGCCACTGAAAGGTGCAGAGAAAAGCAAGAGAGGAGTCAGAGGGCAGAAAGCCCAAGAAGGAGGTGAGCAGAGTATCTGGAGGGCAAAGTTAAAAATAGTGAAAACAGGAGGCGAGAGGGCCCTGCTCAAAGGAGCTTACAATCTAGAGAGAGGGGCAGAAATACTGAGGACACAAGGGTGATGCGGGCACAGAGTCACAGGGAACGAGAGCGGAAGGGGGGGAGAAGGGATGAATGGTAGAGGTAGTTGACAAGGTAGGTAGTTAAGCAGATGACTAAAGGCTTTTAAGAAAAGGTGGGTTTTAATTAGGGGTGTGCACCGGCCACTTTTGGTGTATTAGGTTTTGGGTTCTGATTTGTTTTGCCAAAACACCCCACTAAAGGTTTTGGTTCTGATTTTGGGTTTTGGGTTCTGATTTTTTCTTAAAAAAGCATAAAAAGGTGCTAAAATACATATTTATTTATTTTTTTCACTCCTACACTATTATTAACCTCAATAACATTCATTTCCACTAATTTCCAGTCTATTCTGAACACCTCACACCTCACAATATTGTTTTTAGTCCAAAAGGTTGCACCGAGGTAGCTGGATGTCTAAGGTAAGCGACACAAGTGGGCGGCACAAACACGTGGCCCATCTAGGAGTGGCACTGCAGTGGCAGACAGGATGGCAGTTTGCAAGAGTTTGCTAGAGGTGCAAGATGGAATTGTCCTTGGGCCCTCCCTTACACCCTGATGTTGTTGAAATAGGACATTCGCACTTTAACAAACCAATTAGGAACAGTGAACGTAGTTTAATCTCGTACTAATATTTCTGGACTGCAGGAACAGTGAACGTAGTTTAATCTCTGGTACTAATATTTCTGGACTGCAGGAACAGTGAACGTAGTTTAATCTCTGGTACTAATATTTCTGGACTGCAGGAACAGTGAACGTAGTTTAATCTCTGGTACTAATATTTCTGGACTGCCGGACTATCTACAATCGAGATCGTGGAGGAAATTGACGAGGAGGGTGTTGCTGGTGTGGATACAACAGGACCAAGGGATTTAGGTGTCCCTGGACTGCTGACGGTCCTAGCCACAGGTCTAAACAGAACTAAACACTGAATTATGAAGGTTCTTCAGGTGACGTATAAGGGAGGATGTCCCTAGGTGGCCAAGATCCTTACCCCTGCTTATTTGAGCTTTACATAAGGTACATATGGCCATACATTTGTTGTCCAGATTGGGATAGAAATAACTCCAGACCGAAGAGGTGCATTTTTTGGTCTTCTGCCCAGGCATGACGATGGGCTTTTTCATCCCATGGACAACAACTGTTTCCCCTGCTGGTGCCTCATTTAAGATAACCACATCAGCATCCTCCTCGTCAAGTTCCTCCTAAGCGCCAGCTACATCAATATCCTCCTCCCGGTGTACAACATTCACACCTTCATTAGCCAAATCTGTAACTGGACTGTGGATGATCCTTCCAGCATATGCAGAGGGCGTGCTGCAAATGGTGGATGGAGCCACCTCTTCCCGTACAGTGATGGGAAGGTCAGGCTTCGCAACCACCAACACCCTTGGACTCGCCTTGGGGATTTGTGATGCCATCTCTTTCGAAGGTAGAGTTGTTTGCTGTGTTGTTGATGACCGCTTAAGTCTCTTAAATTTTTTAGAGGGGGAGGGGAGGAGGAGGGCTTAGAAGCTGAACCACTAGTCATGAACACAGGCCAGGGCCTAAGCCGTTCCTTGCCACTCCGTGTCGTAAATGGCATATTGGCAAGTTTACGTTTCTCCTCATATGATTTTAATTTTCTTTTTTTGCTAATTTTAGTGAACTTTGGCTTTTTTGGATTTTACATGCCCTCTACTAGGAGATTGGGCATCGGCCTTTGGCAGCTGACGTTGATGGCATTTGATGGCATTTCATTGTCTATGTCATGACTAGTGGCAGCAGCTTCAGAATTAGGAGGAAGTGATTCTTGATCTTTCCCTACTTTATCCTTCAAATTTTGGTACTCCATTATAGTTTAATCTCTGGTACTAATATTTCTTGACTGCAGGAACAGTGAACGTATTTTTATATATTGCAGTACTAATATTTCTTGACTGCAGGAACAGTGAACGTATTTATATATTGCAGTAGTAATATTTATTGACTGCAGGAACAGTGAACGTATTTATATATTGCAGTCGTAATATTTCTTGACTGCAGGAACAGTGAATGTATTTATATATTTCAGTACTAATATTTCTGGACTGCAGGAACAGTGAACGTATTTATATATTGCAGTACTAATATTTTTGACTGCAGGAACAGTAAACGTAGTGTAATATTGCAGTACTAATATTTCTTGACTGCAGGAACAGTGAACGTATTTACATATTGCAGTACTAATATTTCTGGACTGCAGGAACAGTGAACGTATTTATATATTGCAGTACTAATATTTCTGGACTGCAGGAACAGTGAACGCATTTATATATTGCAGTAGAAAATTTGTAATACTTTTTTTATATTTTTTTTAAATTATTTTTGTGTAATTTTTTTTTAATTTTAATTTTATTTTTTTATAATTTTTTAATAAATTTTTAATAACAATGGACTCAGAAGGACAGAGCACAGGACACAGCACCACTGGACTCAGCAGGACAGAGCACAGGACACAGCACCACTGGACTCAGCAGGACAGCGCACAGGACACAGCACCACTGGACTCAGCAGGACAGAGCACTGGACAAAGCACCACTGGACTGATCAGCAGGACAGAGCACACCACAAAGTAACCACTGGATTAGCAGGACAGAGTGACAGGACACAGACAAGACACAGGAGCACCACTACTACAACCTTCCCTGATCTGAGCCCGAATGAAAATAGCGGCCGCAAGCGGGGAATTTATGACATCCGAGTCTCGCAAGATCCGACTCTGACTTGGACGTCAGAGCCTCTGTTTCGGGTTTTTTTGCCGCCGGAAATACCCGAACAGTGCTCGGATCCCGTCGGATCCGCACTGTTCGGGTGGCCTCGGATTAGCACAATCCGAGCCCGCTCATCTCTAGTTTTAATGCCCATTTGAAACTGCACAGACTGGGGGATGGTCTGATAGAGCGAGGGAGATAATTCCAATGAAGGGGGGCAGCGCGGGAGAAGTCCTGAATACGTGCATGAGAAGAGGTAATCAGAGGGGAAGAGAGGCAGCAATCATTGGCCAATCGCAATGGGCAGGATGGCGTGTGAATAGAGAGGAGGTTGAATATGTAGGGAGTTGTGGAGTTGGCGAAAGCCTTGTATGTGAGGGTAAGGAGCTTGAAAAGGATTGTGTAGGGGAAGGGGAGCCAGTGTAGGGCTTGGTTGAGGGGGGGAGACAGAAGTGGAACGGCGAGAAAGGAAGAGAAGTTTAGCAGCTGCGTTGAGTACAGATCGAAGAGGAGCGAGATGAGAATGGAGGAGGGCAATAAGGAGGTTACAGTAGTCTAAGCGGGAGATGATCAGAGAGTGGATGAGATATTTGGTGGCATCCTGGGAGAGGAAGGGCCCAATACGAGTAATGCTACGTAGCTGGAAGCGGCAGGATTTGAGAAGAGAATCAATGAGGCAAAGGAGAGAGAGGAGTCAGTGACATCCAAGCAGCGAAGTTGGGGAACAGGAGAGATAAAGGAATTGTCAACAGTGATAGACGGGGGAAGGTTTGAGATGAAGGAAAGACAATGAGTTCAGTTTTAGTAATGTTAAGTTTAAGAAATCTAGAGGACATCCAGGAGGATATGGTAGAGAGGCAGGTGGACACCCTAGAGAGGAGGGAAGGAGAGAGATCAGGAGATGAGTTAAGTGTCGTCAACATAAAGGAGCTGATGAGTTCATCCAGGGAGGAGGTGTATAGCGAGAACAGTAAGGGTTCAAGAACAAAGCACTGTGGGACCCCAACTGAAAGGGTGAAAGAGGGGAGAGGGAACCAGAAGGAATTATTGGCAAGGTAAGAGGAGAATCAGGAAAAGACGGTGTCGGAGAAACCAATGGACTGGAGGATGTGAAGCAGGAGGGGGTAGTCCACGGTTTTAAAGGCCGCTGAGGGGTCCAGGAGGATAAGAAGGGAGAAATAGCCCCTGGCTTTTGCCGATAGTTGATCGTTGGTGACTTTAGCCAGGGCAGTTTCAGTGGAGTGGAGGGGCATAAATCTGGGGAGGATCAATGAGGGAGTGTTTAGAAAAGTGATGAGACAGTTGCAGATGAGCCTCTCAAGTATTTTGAAGGGGAGAAGAGAAATGGGGCGGTAGTTAGAGAGTGAAGTGGGGTCAAGATTAGGGGGTAAATGTATCAAGCTGAGAGTTTTCCGGTGGGTTTGAAAAACCAATCAGATCATTTATTTAGTACATTTTACAAAATGAAAGCTAGAATCTGGTTGCTATAGGCAACACCTCTACTTTTCAAACCCGACGGAAAACTCTCAGCTTCATACGTTTACAACCGAGGTGTCTTAAGAATGAGTGAGATGAGAGCATGTTTAAAATAAGAGGGGGAGATGCCAGTGGAGAGGGACAGATTATAGAGATGAACGTGGTGGAAGTAGGTGGGTGGGGGAAAGGGTTTAAGCTCATTTGGGTAGAATCATCTTTACTTTCTGTTTCACGTCATTGTATGGTAATTGGTTGTTATTCCCTCAAGGTACAGTACTTATAATATTTTGTAAATTATACTAATAATAACCATTGGAAAATATTTCTGCTCAGTTTGGTAGCATTCAAGTAGCCTTCACTTGGCATTTACATCTGCAAAAAGAGTTGGAGAAATTCAAGCATTTTCTGTACTGGAGGACAGAGTGGTCATTAGGGTAGGGCCCTCATTTCACCCTAAAGTGGTTTTCCATTCTCATGGAGACCAATGGGAACTTTTACCCCCATTGTACTGTCTAAATCCTATTTTGGAGGAAGAAAAGAATTATCATGGTCATGATGTCAAAGTCACAAAATCCAGTAGAAGAGACAGTCTTACTCCTTTTTCAGGAGCAGCCTAAAGGAAAATGAACCTTAAATTATCGATTGCTAGATAGATCCTACAAAATATTGAAAAGGGTTACAAGGATTTAGGAAGAGGCCGTCCAGAAAAAACCGTAAAGGTCACTTGATAGGAGCTGAGATGGCACGCACCACCATACACCAGATCTGCAGGGCTGCCAGACCGAATTTCCAAGAACTGAAATTTGGACAAGTTCAAGCCGTTATCCTTACACCATTGTTGCTATCTCTGTCAAAGGTGGTGCCTGGAGATTAAATGGAATATAGAATGACTTATCTGGTCCATGTACTTCAATGAATCTTCCAAGATAGGGGCATCACGGTGGCTAAGTGGTTAGCACTTCTGCCTCACAGCGATGGGGTCTTGAGTTCAATTCCCGACCATGGCCCGTGTGGAGTTTGTATGTTCTCCCCGTGTTTGCGTGGGTTTCCTCCGGGTGCTCTGGTTTCCTCCCACACTCCAAAAAAAAAAACATACTAGTAGGTTAATTGGCTGCTACAAAATTTACCCTAGTCTGTCTGTCTGTGTCATTGTCTGTGTGTGTGTATGTTAGGGAATTTAGACTGTAAGCTCCAATGGGGCAAGGACTGATGTGAGTGAGTTCTCTGTACAGCGCTGCGGAATCAGTGGCGCTATATAAATAAATGATGATGATGATGAAGAAGATAGTGCACTTTTGTAGTTCTCCCTCTAAAATGTTTGATATTTGAGCAGTATGGAATGTTCCTGAGTATTTTTTTTCTTTTGGTAACTGGTAAACACATTTGGGGTTGCATCCCGTCCTAATAGGTAAACAGAACATTCTCTCTATGTCATGCTATCTCGACCATTCATGGATAGGATATTACCATGTAAGTAATTTCATATCTTTGTTATGAAATATGTATTCTAAAGATTATGGTTAACTATTGCCTCACATACAGAGTTATGTAGATCCAGCTTGATATTCTATATTGGTCTATTTAAACATCTCAAAGCCCCAACATATGTCAAATGTTTTAATGATACACATTTTGTGCCCGATTCATCTTCGGGCATAACCTGCAAATTGCATAAAAAAAATGAAACTTGAGCATATTTCCGTCCGTATTCAAATACAAGTGGATCTCAATATATACGTTTCCAACTGAATCTGGTAGTACGCTCTAGCTAAACATTACCGTATGTAGACAGAACAGTCTGTAGAATAAGCATATGTGCAATATAAGGTCACATCTGAATGTATGCAAAAAATAAAAATAAATATATATATATATCTATATATATTAACTCTTTATACTGTAATCATTAAGAAATATTAAAATCCCAGTGCCCAGTGACATAAATGAAAATAAGAAAATTGCTCACACAGAAAAATTGCCTTTTTTCATGTGGGCATTTTCTATGTGAGTTTTTATCCATGTGGGTATTTTTCTTGTGGGCAATTATGTTCGTGGGGTTTTATCCGTAAGCAATTTTCCTGTAGGTTTTTTTTTTCATGTGAGCTTTTTTCATAGAACCATATTCATCGACCCTTCCCTCTCCCATTCCACTCTTCAAGCAGTAAGTGTCAGCAGCGTTCATATATGAATTATATGCAATTGCATTCATTGGTGTTTTGTCAGTTTCTGAGCTTGCGCAGAGCTAATCTATGCAAGATATGGCGCACGGGGGGACTAATATCTGAAAATGAATCAGGCCATTTATGTATAAGTTGTAAAAATTGATGAGTTACTGGAAAGTAAGGGTTTCCTATTTATATACTGTGTCACTTTAGTGTGTCATATGGGGTATTGGGAATATTTGGAAATTTCTATATTTTTGCTTATCAGGAAATTATATTCTAAACAGTATTACATTGGGTGTTCTCTGCATCTTCTTCTGTTAAGAGTGAGATAATTTGCTGAACCAGATGATTGTAAGATCACTCATGAGCAGGTCCCACACTACCCTTTGTTTTCATGTCTGAATTTACTTTGTCTACCTTGTTGTCCCTGTTTTATGTATGCCCTATTTTCCCCACTGTCTGGCACTGCGGAGCACCCCGGGGCCTCTTACAAATCACAGATAATAATAATAATAACCAGAATAACCCTTCTTGTAACAGGTTGGGCAGCAGTACCAAACTGAATTTTTAGCATATAGAGCTTGTGTTATTTGAACACCATTTCAAATCAAATACATAAGCTGCAAGCTTCCTTGTAACTAATCCAGATTCATGCTATCTACCTGCAATTGTTACTATGCATATATATAACATGTACCTGAGCTAACTGCAATGTGAGGACGTGACCACTTTATAATGACTGTCCTGGAAACCCTAAGTGCATGTTCAGATGAGCGCTTAGTAAATATTTGCTCACAGTGTCCCAGATGGAAGCAAACAGCTGTAAATACCGCACAGGCATCAGAATTATGGCCCCGATGCCACAAGTCAAGAGTGGGTCAGCCTCAAACTCTAGAATATTGATTTTGCACTGCATCCGGGTTCAAAGCTAACCCAATCGGTGATGTCTGTGTGATATCCAGTGGTTTGCTTATGTTGTGTTCTTACTAAACGCTCATTAACTGCGCAGTTGCCAACTGTCTCTAGTTTCCAAGGACATTCCAAGGTTTTAAAGATTTGTCTCTGCCAATGCCCCATATTATGCTTTCTTTTTTTTTTTAATGTTTTTTTATTAACGGTCAAGTGTATAAACAGAAATCAGAGACGTTTGCAAAAGATATAACATAAACAATTAAAGGATTACTTCAATCAATGGAAGGAACAATACTCTGAGTCCATGTAAAAAAGAGAATAATAGGTTTTCGTGTATTAAGAAAGTATCAGAGAGATAGTGAAATGTCCCTATTTTCAATACTCACCATAAAAACAATACAATTCCACTTATGCTTAGCATTAGACTTATCAACACCTATTTTTATTTTGCCTGGCACCATACATTAATAATAAAGCAGCATATTAGAAATGCAAAAAAGCACAATGCAATTAAAGTTAGTACATATGACATGATGGGTATTGTAGTACTTCCAAGGTCTGCTCACATTTTTCCTAATTGTGTAATAATTTAACTACATTCGTCCTCACAATCAGTAACAATTCTCATTGCTGTATTTTTTCAGCTTTGAAGTGTGTGTGTGTTACAATTTAGTGTCTGTGCTCCTTTACCCCATTCTTTATCAGCTCTGTGACAGTCATATTGTGATTTCTCACTACCACTTCCTCCCTCACACTGCAGCTCATACAACACTTTGTTGCCATAACTGTTTGCTCACCCAGCAGATGCCTTTCTCTGTGCACTAAGACACACATAACACTTCCCCCTCTCAGTCTCTTCCTCACTGATCACATGACTTGCAGGTCACATGACCCGCTGTTATTAAAGGGACAACTATACAAAGGTCAGGGGACAGCAGCTTGTGGGACGGGTGAGTGTATGCTGCGGGTCTTTGTCTGCAGTTAGAGGATGAGGACACTGTGCATAGATATATTCCTAGCTTAGAATGGCTTCAGCTATTGTACCTGAGCTATTTGTATATCTTGTTATAGCTCAATGCGACATTGGTGACTGTTATTGTTCTGTATCTGTATTGTGTCAACAAAGGGTGCAGATATTGTGCTTTTTTTTTTGCTGAAGGCTTTGAAGTCAGACATGTAACATATTTAATAGCAATAACCTCAAGGCGAAATATACATTCTTTAGTAACAGATTAAAGTGTTGGTCAAAATTAAATTTAGTCATTGTGTCCATTTTTGTTCTGTAAAATCAGTAGGCTTTTTCCTGCTTGTTAGTTGTGTACAGTACTGTAGATGTAGAGATGTGCTGTAGATCTTTAAGAAATCTGTAGACTAATTACCTGCATCTTTATAGTACAAAACGGTCTGGCTGTGATGGGGAGGGGGGATTCAGTTCTATACAGGGCTCCCTTGAACTGGGTCACTGGGCTACCTGCATTTAAAAGCTGAGTGGAGTCTCGCCCCCTGGGCTAAAGCTTGCCAGCCCTCCCCTGGTTCACAACAAATGTTATTACTGCAGCCTACACAATAGCTATGGAGCTTGTCATACACAAATATATATGTGTAATTAACCAGAGATACAGGAAAGTAGGGGATCTGCTCCCCTCTGCCCTAACATGACCCCCACTAGCTGGAGGAAGGAAATCCCAGTGACCTCAAAATAATGTTGGTGCGTTTTCATATCAGTGGCAATTCTGTATTATACCTACCCTATCTTGCATTAGGTTCTATAAAGTTCAATATGATTCCAGCTTTAGAAGAGGGGTCCCCAAACCACTGCATTGCTGTTCATAATGGTTTGATTGATGCATGAGCTGCCATTATGATACTGATCAGCACTTTTTAAAGTTGTCCTATGTCTGTAAGGCTATTTATTGGTGTGTGTGTGTGTGTGTGTGTGTGTATAATATATATATACATATTATTAACACATACAGAAGTAAAAAGCAGTAGTGCAGCCACTTGCCTGAATTTCCTGTTTTTAAGTGCATAGTAGGAGCATTGTCATCAATTACAATCCCCAACATGACACTAAGGGCTAGATTTACTAAACTGTAGGCCTGTTGCCTATAGCAACCAGTCAGATTCTAGCTGTCATTCTGTAGAATGCACTAAATAAATGACAGCTAGAATCTGATTGGTTGCTATAGGCAACATCTCCACTTTTCCAAACCCACAGTTTAGTAAATTTACACCTAAATATATATATATTTTTTTTTATACTTGGGCCCACATTGGGATCGCAAGTGCAAGGTGTATGCAACTCTAAATACGGATGCAAGTTGTGCAGTGCAAATCTGTTGAACTTAGGCGCCTCTTTATGTTGTACAAATGCGCATATGGGCATCGGTAACAGGCCCGCAGCCTGCTGTGATTCATTCGCTGTTAGTATCTATGTTCCGTAGGTGCTTTGTGATTCTCTTTTGTCAAAACTGGCAAATAATTAGGGTTGTATCTAGTAATGTATTTTGTATTTACTATACTAATGCTATTTGAGTAATTAGATCCCAAAATGCTATTACTTAACATAAAATATATATTATGTGTATAATTACCTGAAGTCTTATACCCTAATATCTGTTTGGAATCTTGCAGGGGGTTTCACAGCTGTTTCTAAAATGTCCATCAGAAGCTCACTGGGAAGACGAGAGCATATACCATTGGGCCTCAGTGTTATTCTTACAGTCTGTACGGTTTGCTGTGCCATCCCCTCTTACGTGAGAGGACCTGAACCTTCCAAGTGTGTGGTGGCCCCTAGCAGTCGATTTGACTGCGCACCAGAGAAAGGTGTAATTAAGGATGAGTGTGAGGCCCGGGGGTGCTGTTTTTCTCCACAGACAGACGCCCCAGGCATCGGACAGCCCTGGTGCTTCTTCCCCTCCAACTATCCCAACTATAAGATGACCAACAGAACAGAGACGGAGAACGGGTTTACTGCCACACTCACGCGAAACGTGGGGACCTTCATGCCCGATAATATAATGACCTTAAGGCTGGAGGTTTCATTTGAGACGGATACAAGACTGCATTTTACGGCGAGTGTTTTACCTTCAGTGACGGGATACAAAAGTGATGCTCACTAGCCATCCTCTACTTAAAATGTTTTTTAATAAGTGTATGTCTATATATTAATGATTATCAATTGGCTCAATTAACTGACATGAAGTTGGAGGTTTTGTTTTTATTTCTGTTGTTTTTTAGCTTTATATATTGTAGTATTTTAACTTACCAGATGCCAGTTTGGAAAAACAATGATTTAATTATTGATCACATTGGCTGATGGTACATTTTAAACTTTATTGATTACTTACTACGTTGTGCATAGATATCCCTTCCTCTATTGATTTGTATTACTCTATACTTAAAATATATTGTCTGGCTTCTGGCTAGATTGATAGGTTCCAGCCATCGCAGGTTAAGATTGTGCTTACTATAGACCCACTTTTAATGAGACTATCCGGATGGATACACTGTTTTTGTATATTAGATATAGGACAGACATACATAGAGCACATTACAGAGTATTAGATATACAGGACACTTGTTACCATTCAGCCCAAGGACAGAACGACACTCGATCGGCACTTGATTAAGTGCTCGCTAAGTAGAAAAAAAAAAAAAAAAAAGGCAGTGGGTAATCGTCATTTTATTCTTTTAAATATAGTAACTCTTTAACTTGTCATCAGAAGTTTATAGTTTCATTTGTTTTCTTCCTTCCCGTTTGATTGACCTTTTCTATAAGACAGCTCAAGAATTTAATATATTCCAACTATTAATGCGCTAAAGTTAATTGATGGTAACAAATATTGCAATAGAAGTGGATATGGGAGTTTACTTATATGGCTGGGCAACCTGGAGTAACTAGGCACCCAAGTTATATCTATACTGGCCACAACTAGACACCCCAGCTCCTGATCCTGGCAGCCAATGCTCCGTTGGTCTAGTACAGGTGGAATCTGGTCTACCCTATGTACACTTGACATCCTGAAAGTGGCTTGGTAAGAGAGACCATGGTGCCTCTATTAAAATGGAGTGGGATCGTTGATATTTAAATTTTTTTAAAAATGTATTTAAATCATTTATTTACATTTTTTCGCTTTCTTTTCTATTTGCAGATTAAGGACCCAGCTCAGAAACGTTACGAGGTTCCCATAAACACCCCCTGTACGAAAGGGAAGGCGTCCAATGTTCAGTATGACATCCAAACCTCCGCAGACCCCTTCAGCATTGTGGTCAGGAGAAAGTCCAGTGGGCAGACCCTGTGAGTGGCTGAGGGCTAGTGAATTTGACTATGACTCCTCACAAACATAACATTTCAGCAGCATGATTAGGACTTAAGGCATGAATAAAATCGCACTGTAAATTGCCATTGAATAGAAGTTAGAGGTTTTAAGAAAATTACTGTCCTCCACAATAAACCATTAGACTAATACTGGCCCCACACACCAATCCTTATGCTGAGAGATTGTCCAAGTTTTGCTATGCCAAAGTCTGCATACAGGGACTGTGCTTTGTACCTGTTGTTGTGTAGCATCACAATGTTTTACTGATTACTTTTTTTATCAGGGCTTACTATAGGTCTTTGTAGTTGCCAATTAAAGGCCTAATAAACCCTGAATGGATTTATAAAAAAGAGGTTCTAATAAGTCACAAATCTATATGTGAAAGTTTACGAAACTTAAAACAGAAGTTAGTACGGAGGGAAGCTATTCCCTTACACACAGCAGACGTCTTGTCCGTAATCCTGTTGGCTGACAATCGAGAACAGTCGCTTATACTCAATTGAACAGCAAATGTAAATAGAACTTCAAGGAACTCAACTTCTGTCAAGATGGCCATGTTCACATTTACATATGTCAATGTAATCAGTAGCTCTTTTATACAAGCCATTGAGAAAAACTGCATGTGTATCCGAGCACCGGCAAGAGAACGGTTCCCTAGTATATATAGTTTATATTCGGTGCCGATAGAGATCTCCACAGTTGAGGTTGGTTTCTGCCCGTTACAGGATGAACACTACTTTGGCTCCACTGCTGTTTGCTGACCAGTTCCTGCAGATTTCCACATCTCTTCCCTCCCAGTATTTGTATGGTCTGGGGGAACATCTCACGTCCATTAACCTTGACACCAGTTGGTCCCGGCTGACATTCTGGAACAGAGACATTATGCCCACGGTAAGGAAGACGGAGCAGTTGGTTTAGGCTATTGCTTATCATTACTGTTAGAAGACATGCCTTATAATCTTATTATTAATCCTAACACCCGTTATAGTTTACTTACCTGTTTTATTAATCGTCTAAAACTTGGCTATATCCCAAATTCACCGTTTCAGCCACTTCTTGTCACGGCTTGCCTCGGTCAGCCTTCATTGGCGTATACAGTTTACAATGTACTTTCCCATGATTAACCCTTAAATGGCTTCAGATCTGTGAGCATACTATGGGGAGGGATATCCACATTTAGCTATGTTCTTATAATTATATATTATATAGTCATATATTAGTCTCTAACAGAATAATACAGCCCTTTTACAGCAACCATATGGGAGCAGAATTTCAAGTAGGATTAATCAATATCAAGGTTCCGGGACTACAAATGTGCCGGAACTTAATGCGGCCGATTGTAATTTAATCGATTAGTAGGTAATGACCACTAGACTGGTGCCTGGAGCCATACCCTGTGCCACCCGACATGTGACGGTCTGTGGCTAATTAAATAACCTTCACTAAATGCCCTTTTGAGAGGTCCGCCCTGGGTGCCAAGATCATATTAAATTCTCCCCCTCCCAGGCCCTGGGTGACAGGTTATTACTGTCTATTCCTGGAGGTGATGAGGTATTTGGCAAACTGGTAGGTTCCCACATCGGTGGGCTGGGGGCATCGGTCACCTCTGCGGAACTTAGAAGGAATCGAGTGTTTTAGGGGATGGGTTGGCCTAGCCCCCATGTGGCTATACAGCACCTGTGGGACTATAAATATTATCAAGCCTAAAACTGGTAATGGGAGAAAAAAGAAATGGTTAAAACAACATAAATATACCCTCCAGTTATAATCCGTAGTGAATCAATGTAATGTTAATATTACAACATTTTTGACGATCTGCCTGCTTACTATTCTAGAAAAATGCAAACCTCTATGGTACTCATCCGTTCTACCTGGCTCTGGAAAAAGATGGTTCAGCTCATGGGGTCTTCTTGCTGAACAGCAATGCTATGGGTGAGTATTCTTCTGAAATGTAAATATCCAATGGGGCCATAATTATTGCCTCCAAACACCTCTTTCCTGCAGTGTTCACTAGCTAGCCGCTTCTGATTGGCTGATTGCAAATTCATCTCTGAATCTCTGAAGAGATTATATATTTGTTTTTTTATTTTGTTTGGTAATATTTGTATGCAACAAAAAATATTATTAGATCTGCTGTATTATGCCAAGCCTGATAGTGAATGTGTTTTTCGCTATCAAAGCACATGTTAACTTTTCTCGAGCTAATGACCTAGTTGTGTGTATGTTGGTGTAGGTATGTCTGACATAAACCTGATGTACATGTTACAGGAGCAGAAGTGCATGCATCTTGAGGTGTGTGTCACTCAGCATATAGGCATATATGTGATATTTCATGCATCCAACACCGCATGTATCCCCATAGTCCACAGTCCTTTCACTGCTGAGGACTCATCTGATCACTCTGCATACTTCCATCCCTGGACAGTACTCCCTGCTGCCTCCTACTGGCCAGGGTAGAAATGTTTGATTTCCATAATGCAGGGCTTTCCTGAGCTCCGGTTGCCCCCCCCCCCCCTTCTCTTGGTGACAGACCACCTATCTATTTCCAACTTGTCCCAGGTCTGGGTGCAGCTCCTCTCTGTCTGTCTCCAATTGGTCCTCCCTCTTCTCTCTTGCATGACGCACCGTGGCCTCACACCAGGTGCCCATTGTATTCCTGTTGGGGCGTATCCCAAAGTCCAGAGCAAGGACTTGCCACCAAACATCACAATATATATCTATATTATACCCTCTCTAAAAAAAAAAGTCCAAATCGCTCGATAAAGAAAAGTTAGTGCAATGACTTCTGCAATATATATATTTTTTATTTAACATTTTCTTATTTCTTCGTTTAACATCCATTCATTGTATATGGTATAGTTATGATTTCCTGCCGTGTTCTACCTCTGTGCTGAACTAGCTGCTGTATAGCGTATGGAAGTGACTAGAAGGGGAGCCCGGTATCCTGAATGATGACATTTTCATACATCTGGTGATGAATCTGATATTGAATGAATTTTTTCCTTTTGGTTTGTCTGTAGACGTTCTCCTGCAGCCGGCTCCAGCCCTGACCTGGAGAACCACGGGAGGGATCCTGGACTTCTATGTCTTCCTGGGCCCTGAGCCGAAGGCTGTGATTCGCCAGTACCAGGAAGTGATTGGTAAGAATCGGGAGAGTAGATCAGACTGTGCAGGAATAGTCATTTATTTATGTTCTGCTGACATTTGTTGCGTGTTTCCCCCAACACAATTTGGTGGTGGTGGGGAAAGGTGATTATTGCAAATGTATTTGTCCTGCAGTAAATGGTACACAAGAGGGGAGAGAATCAGAATTCATTAAAACATTACTTTTTGGAATGAAGTTCTGTTGTGAACTGCAGATTTGTATGAAATAAGGGGTCAGATAATCCAGAATTGGCTCTGTTTCTAGTTCGTAAATAAAAATGGCACAGGATTGGGTGACTTGAATAACCCTCCCCCTAACCCCCTCAAAAAAGAAAACACACCCTGCACCCCTGTTAGCCTACTTGTACAAGTGTGATACTCTAACATTCATTGGTAGGAAATAACTTTCCTTTTTCTTTCCGTGGCTAATACTATAACCTGTGTCATACTTTCTGACCACCGCAGTAAGGGAACAATTCGCTCCTTAACTATGATTTATTGTTCTGTGCAGGACTTCCCTTCATGCCACCCTATTGGGGCCTGGGCTTCCACTTATGCCGCTGGGGATACTCAACGTCGGATATTACTCGGGAGGTGGTGAGAAATATGAGTAAAGCCAATATACCTTTGGTAAGAGCGTAAAACTGATCCCATCTCATTGTGCACCAGGTAACAGGTCTTACATCTGTTGTCACTATGCCGTTCCAGCTATTGTATGCATACACGTCATTGTGCACCAGGTCACAGGTCATACATCTGTTGTCACTATGCCGTTCCAGATATTGTATGTATACAGGTCATTGTGCACCCGGTCACAGGTATTACATCTGTTGTCACTGTGCCGTTCCAGCTATTGTATGCATACAGGTCATTGTGCACCAGGTCACAGGTCTTACATCTGTTGTCACTGTGCCGTTCCAGATATTGTATGCATACAGGTAATTGTGCACCCGGTCACAGGTATTACATCTGTTGTCACTATGCCATTCCAGCTATTGTATGTATACAGGTCATTGTGCACCCGGTCACAGGTCTTACATCTGTTGTCACTATGCCATTCCAGCTATTGTATGTATACAGGTCATTGTGCACCCGGTCACAGGTCTTACATCTGTTGTCACTATGCCATTCCAGCTATTGTATGTATACAGGTCATTGTGCACCAGGTCACAGGTCTTACATCTGTTGTCACTATGCCGTTCCAGCTATTGTATGCATACAGGTCATTGTGCACTTTCTATGCTCTTGGTAATGTTTGCAGATTTCTTAGTGAAAGGACATGCTCTACACGTGTGCACTCCTATAAGTATGATGCTTTTTTGTATGTGTGTTTCCGTCATGGTAAAATCTGATAAAAAAAAGAAAAGTGAAAATGAATATCAGGTTATTGAGTAAAGTTAATGTCAATTTAGATGAAATAATTCCAAAGAATATTTTTTAAAAGTGAATTTCACCGGATTAATACATGTATATTAAGTCTAATGTGCTACTTTACATATACCTGTGATCTTTATTTATTTATTTTTTGGAATGGCGCTTCCAAGTGACCAGTCTCCGGGTTCTAGCCTGTAATGGTTGTAATGACTCTCTGGTCGACAACTAGCAGTTGTCATTGCCCCTCCTCCTGCATGCTTCAGTGCTGGGTTTAGCTCAGATGTTGGGCATACTGGCATTCCAGGATGGGTAATCTGCAGCCAGCGTGTTATGAAATGCTACACTCCCAAACAAACTTAACGGTTTAAAACTCTGTATTTGCCCATTTTAAGTATATAAAAGAATATACTATTTAAAAGAATGTCCGTTACAATTTAAAGGATTTTGAAGTAAGTGAACATTCCGTATTGGAAGAGCACATCGACCAGGTGATTTGTTTGGTCGTTGTGCATCATGTTTGACAAATAGTCAAATAAATATAAAAACAAGGTATGTGATGGGGTTTACTAACATGATATGGTCCCTATAATCATCTGGATGTCAAATGCTGTGAAAGCATTATAGGTGCGTACTGTATACTAACCGTTTTATTTTTGGGCACATCAGGATTCCTCATTTTGGGAAAATAAGGATTCACAAAAACCTTTTTTCCCTCTGAACTGTGTGTTTAGTTTAAACTATGGAGAAATCCATCCTGCATGGCACATTGAGAATCTTCTGTTCAGTGCAACCCTTCGTAATGGGTCTTGCACTGTCATTTCCAGAGTACACACCGTAGAGGAAACCGTGACCAATCTTAAAATTCTTCATATAAGTTAAGAACTATAGAGAGAGATATGTGTTACAAGGTAAATATAAGGATAATACTTTGTCATGGGTGGCAATGGTGTTTTTTTTCCAGTTAATACTTTTTTGTGGACTGTACTTTATATTGTAATTTAATTTCTCACCAAAGTGAAAAATATGCCGGACTGCTGATCTGTAAACACAGAAGTCTTAAAAGTTCATTAAAACACTTTTTTGTTGGCAGAAAGACTCCTAAAAATGCACAAAAACTACATTTCTCCGACCCCACCAGGCATAATATTGACTAACTGGGCATGCTGGGCAGTTGCCTGGGGGCCCCGTGAGCATAGGGGTCCCATAGTCTTGTCAACTGTTTATTATATTATTCCGGGAGATTTATTCAGAACCTTCAAACCCTCTTTATTCAAACGTTTAGGTGGACTAATCCCCTCAGTATCAGCTGTTATCTGTACATGCGATCTTGCTGTTGCAAATAAATTTCTTGACCTTGATGAAAACAACGTACACGTACTGGTTGAAATATAAAAGATCTGTAATTCTGTGATGGTGATCTTACTAATGAAGATGTTGATGACCTGCCAAAGTAAATAGGATTCAGTTCATTGGTGCCAATGAAATATTAGACCTAGTGGTGATATTATCATGAGAAATTGCCTAATGCTTTCTTGTATTTCTGCTGGACATAAGTACTTTTTTTTTTTTTATTCAATCAGAGATTTAAAATAAATGTATTTATTTACAAGTCCTTGTAAGTGGCGAGGGCTGCAGATGCATCATTGTACATAGAAAAGGAAATTTCATGAGTCATTAACGTGTTTGTATGATCCGTTCCAGGATGTACAGTGGAATGACATTGACTACATGGATGGATATCGAGACTTTACATTCGATAAAAAACGTTTTGGAGATTATGGAGCGATGGTTAAAGAATTCCATGCACAAGGGCTAAAGTACATTATGATTGTGGTAAGGAGCTTATTAACAAACAGGGCTGTGGTTGCGTTTTATTTGGAAATATGTTGTTGGATGTAATATAAGATGCTTGGTGCTGAAGTACAGTATAACACACCGTATTTTTTCAGGACCCAGCCATTAGCATTTCCGCACCCCCTGGGAGTTACCCGCCTTATGATGATGGACTGAAGAGAGGTGTTTTTATCACGAATCAGACGGGCCAGCCTCTTGTGGGCGAGGTATAGGATTGCTGGGTTTGGGGAGCTGGCTTTTGAATACAATATTTTGTGAGTAGTGTGTAAAATATGTATACAGTCATTAAACCATACTTGCCTACTTTTGGGCACTGAAGTCCGGGAGATCCCAGACAGGGGTCGTGACTAGAGGGCGGCCCTGCCCCCGCGTAAAAGATGTTGGTTTGGTGCTAGGGGCGGGGTCAGGTATTTATCGGATGCGGGAGACTTCCCTGCTCTCCTGGGAGTCCGGGAGACCGAGCCGGATTTCGGGAGGCTCCCAGACATTTCGGGAGAGTTGGCAAGTATGCATTAAACCCTGTACACCATTGAGGGTCAATGTGGAAGAGGAGGAGGTCCGCATGTGTGACCCTTCAGCCTTCAAAGAGGCCGCGCTAGTTAAAAAGAGAGCGCACAGTGCACTGCGTCTGGGTATGCCGCGTGACCCCTCCGCACTGTGCAGTGAAGGTCATGTGGCGCGGAAGCCAGCTGCCTCCGTTCTGATAAGACCGGGGGGCCACAGACGAAGGCTCGACGGGCCACCACTGCTCTAAACTCTCCTTTAGTAATATTTTAAACATTCCTTGGACTTTTAAATGTCTTCACCTGTATCCATAAGAGATTATTACTACATTAATTTGCACTTCTAATAGGGCTTGTATTAAAATAAAAAGTGTAATCCCATTTGCTCTGTAAGACATTTTATTACAAATCTTGTATAATTATAATATAGAAGCAATTAAACATCACTACAAGGTTAGGGCCCCTTGTATACAAGGTTAGGGGCCCCTTGTATGGAAGTGAGTCGGTGGTGCTGATCAGCATTACATCTCTGAGTTGTACCAGACTCATCAAGCTGAGGCAATCATTTGGAGATAGCAAAATGCTTGTTTTACTAAAACTGGCTCATCTTCCGAGTGTAACTCGGAGAACAGAATCCCAGCAATGTGATGACGCAATTATTAACCAAGGACATTTGCACATAATTAAATTGGGCAATGAGTGCTGGAAATATTCCAACCAACAAAGCGGAAACATGGAAAGCTTTTACCCACATAGGCGTGGAATGTCTGCAAGTGTCCTTACTACAAGAGGTGAATCCAAGCTGTTTACTGCTGATCAGCAATATGGCTGTATAAGGGCCACACACATGTATATTATTATTGAATTTTACATGTGTGTGCACTTTTTAGGTATAGGCATGTGTGACATGACCGCTCATAGGTCAGAAATGCAGCTGTGTTAGGATTTAGGATACGTGTTGATCCATAGTTGTATATATTATGTCCTCTCTTTCACTGCTCAGGTGTGGCCAGGACTTACTGTGTTCCCCGACTTCACAAACCCGGACACATTCAGCTGGTGGCATGATATGGTGAAGGATTTTTATGACAAGGTGCCGTTCGATGGCATGTGGATAGTGAGTATTTTAATGCTGTATATCACTTGCTTTACCCCATCTGCATCCATCCATATTCAATTATAGCCCATTTAAGTTTTATGTACTTCCTGTGAGGTGAGGTTTTCACTATATTAATTAAGCAAGACCCGATAAGCAGGTGGAAGCCTTCATTCCTAAACCCAGACATAACTGGGAGCAGTTCATGGCAATAGTCGAATAACAGGTTACTTAGTTATATGGGGAATGTTCATGATGAATTAATAATACGGTAAGTAGTTGTTTTATATGATATGATATCACCTTTTTCAAATATATTAAAGCGTAACATGAAGAGATCTCTGAAACTTTTAGGACCTGACAATATAATGTGACGTATAAACATCTAGACAGAAGACCGTTCTGTTAGATGACCTTTGACCTCATGAGTCATATGATACAATATTGTAAAATGCTCATTTTTGTTTCCCTGTCACAGGACATGAATGAGCCATCTAATTTCGTCCCTGGCTCAGTAGATAACTGTCCAGACAACAAACTCGAAAACCCCCCGTATGTCCCTGGTAAGTTTTGATCCCTCAGCAGAACTGATTTGCGCTGTGTGGTCAGTCATTTCTCCAGTGGTTTGAGGAGTGGTTAGAATGTCACAAGAGGGTTTGCTTGCTCGTTTCTCGGATAGCTGTAATGAGTGACTGTTAGATAAGGGGAATTAATCCAACAGAAGTCACACAGCCAATTATTACTGTAAGTAACACTTCTTAATGTGCTGATGATTACAGTTTGCTAAAATATTGCTCAGCGCTTTGCGTCGTTTGTGGATTAAATTAATCATGAGAATGAGGGGACATTGGCAGTACTTAATTACATGTGACACTTTTGTGTGTTTAACCTGTACATCACTGAGGCTTTGTTCACCCCTGTGCTGAACCTGTTTTGGAATCTTTGGTTTGATCACATTCCAACATCCATTAGCAGTCCTTTAATTTCTGTGCAGTATCCACACAAATCATACCTAGTTTTTGCATTTTCAAAAAATATTATTAGTTTGTTTATAACCCCTGATACGGCAAAGAAAATCTACCCAAAATGGCCAATATGTGTGCGTTTTTTTTTTGCTTAGAAACCCTTCAGGTTTCTAGAGCCTCCTTTCCAAAACCGCAATAAACAGGATTCTGCACAAAGGTTTCCATAATAAAATCGGCCAATCTAAACAAGTCTGCCAGTATCCCGAGCACTGTGTTTAATAGAAGGTTCCATCACTCCAGCATTATAAGAGAACAGATTACAATGTGGAGTTATTTGTGGGTTTACTTAAACCCTTAAATGTAGTGGGACTCATTTTCTACAGGACCCTTAAAATGCTAAGGACAAATCCCACTCGTCCAAAAACGTTCACACCACATTTACAGAGGGCGCCTATAAAACGTGATTGTCCGTTGAAATGCAACAGAAGACGCAAATCGTGTCCCCTTAAAATTATAGGGACCAATCTCCGCCAGCTCTGAGCTGGTGCAGAGTAAAAGTGGTTGTATGACCTTTACACAACAAGTCCCTAAAACGTGTCATTCCCACCTCTTTATCTCATTTAAAATAAAATGTAATTTTGGTACTTGCGCCTCTTCTATACTTGGCCACGAATGCTCTCACCCAGCCCAAGTCCTCCTTAACTGTGAGAAGGTTTATTTGCCTGTACGGAGTTCACCAATTCAGAACATAGATTGTCATGGGGTATTTTTAGAACACACATTGACCCCTTTTTAAATTGCATTTACGTAAACGCTCTTACCAAAGCATTGTGGCTGAAGGTAAAAAGAAATGGATATGGGTGTGGCTCAGAGTGGACAACGTAGAAGCAGATTTAAGTGTTCCCTTTACTTTGTGTTCAGTATACAGAGGAACAAGCAGGAGTTGTATCATGCGGCTACTGGCACCATATTAAACTTACTGCTGTCTGACAGGACTTTCGGTGTTGTACAGTAAGATAGAAGTGTAACGGTAGTTTCTGATTTCCTTGATTTTTGTTACAGCCGTAGTGGGAGACTCGTTGCAACACGCCACCCTCTGCTCTTCCAGTAAGCAGCATATCTCATCACACTACAACCTGCACAACTTGTATGGACTCTCCGAGGCAATAGCATCTCACCAGTAAGTGCAGAGCGAGAATTCAGGACCAGTATGGTCACCGAACTCCACAGCAAATATCTGATGTTGGGTGGAATGTAATTATGCTGTTATAGAAATGGTCTGTGTGCGCCTGGACACGGATTTTATCTTTGGAGCCTTGAAGCTGTTCTAGATGACACAATTATTAAGGATTTATTGTTTATTAAGGACAGGACCGGATTAACCTGAGGTCTAACTGGACTAGAGCCCAGGGGCCTTGGGCATCTGGGGGGCCCGCCGGCATTCATCGGGTTGGGGGCGTCCCCGGCTCCGGCATGTCATGGAAAATGGCAGGCAGCTAACAGCAAGTGTTATGCTGTTAGCTGCCTGCTGTCACTGTAGTGCTTCCATGGGGCGTAGTAGTCACGAGGTGGGGAGCCGCTCGGGGGGGGCCCCCTCACAGTACCCTTAGCCCGGGGGCCTCCATTTCTTTAATCCGGCCCTGATTAAGGATCTCTACTGATTTAACATTTGTTACACATCTTTTAGTGCTTTGGTGAAAATCCGCAGGAAACGACCTTTTGTCATCTCTCGATCCACATTTGCCAGTCATGGGCACTACGCGGGTCACTGGACGGGTGATGTGGAGAGCACATGGGAACAGTTGTACTACACAGTACCAGGTAGGTCATGTACTGTACTACGTTACTGTCTAACCTAAAAACCATATATGATGTCGCAGTCTCCCGTGAGTACAATTAATGTTTCTACTGTTTATTGTCTATTTTCCCAGCCATATTACTGTTCAACATGTATGGTGTCCCTCTGGTGGGGGCAGATATTTGTGGTTTTGTCGGAAGTACCACAGAGGAGCTGTGTGTGAGATGGAGTCAACTTGGTGCTTTTTATCCATTTTCGAGAAACCACAACGATCGTAATTCTCGGGTGAGGGAAGACAGTGCCGTCCATTGTGGAAGTTACATTCTTTTTCTATATGTGCTCACATATTTTATAACTTTCTTAGATTGTTTATGTGAACAGTGTTTAAATTGGTACTATTTCAATAGAAATCCTCACATTCCACAATCTTATGTCCTGGTGAAAAACACCAGGGGCTAGATTTACTAAGGAAGTGTAGGCCCTGCCTACAGCAACCAATCAGATTCTAGCTATCATTTTCTTGAATGTACTAGATAAATGCTAGCTAGAATCTGATTGGTTGCTGTGGGCAACACCTCCACTTTGTCTTTTTTAGAAGTTCCTTTTATGTAACATATATTTATTTTTTGGCTACCAAACCAAGGCTAATATTGCATGATAAGAGTAGCTAGTTGGTAGCAGTAGACTGCATGACCTGTTGGCATCTCTCATGATTACCAAGCACATGCAGAAGGACAAGAGTTATGATTTTGTGATATAACCGTCTGTGCACACGTGTTAATATCTATAGTTCATTCTAAGACTCTGATGTTTGGTATTGGTTTCTGGGCCATCATTCAGATCTGACCACAAGGTCCCTGTTCTGCAGATGAAAGTTTAGTAACCCTAATTCCCTTATTAGCTGCTCCTTTTATAAAGGGTATATTTATACCATTCTTAAGCAACAGGCGGCTTAGCCAGCCTTCATCTGCGGCTCTAAGCTGTTTCCAGCTTTATAGCCTGGTCTGACTGCTATTGAATAAGTCAGAGATGGAACCGCAGGTGAAGCTGCCGTCTTGTACAGCGCAGTGTGATCGGAACAAATGGTTCCGAATCCTGTGGCCACACGGCAACGGATGTCTAAGTGAGAGGAGGAGGAAGTGGAGGAGAAATTTCATTGTAGTCAGCACCATCTCCTCCTTCCTCCAGGGGAAAGACCATGATTCCTAAAGCCTGATGAGGTAAGCACAATATTTTGGAAGGGTTGTTGTAATTAGTGGTAATTATTGTTAATGATCATTAGTTAATTTGTAGTGTGTGGTTATTGGTACTCTCAGACGTGGAGAAATCTGAAAGAAGTTTTGGGGTACACGTGGGATCTGAATGCAAGTGGGGAATTTTGTGACAATTGGTGTCGCTTTTTTTAAATATATTGTTTTCATTGATTAAAGGGCCAAACTTTACCCTTGATCTCAGTAGAGAGCAGCACGAGTGGCCCTTGAAGTGCATCAGGTTGCCCATCACGGATCTGTACAGAGGATGAGAATTCTGTGGCAATCTTTACTTCTCTAAGAATAGAGTTTTCTATTGTACTTCTGCACCACTGTGCAAACATCATATAAAGGGAAACTGTGTCTGTGAGCATCATTAGGTACAATATAGATTCACCTGTACCGGTTGATTTGGGGCAGTGGATTCATAACTTTTTCAGTTCAAGGCACCCTTAGGGTCTCCAAAATTCTTTCAAGGCACCCCTAAGCCAAAATAATTACCAAGTAGTCCCCCGCCTTGCTTACCACTGGCCCTGGCTGAGACACCCCCGTTTGGTCGCCGAGGCACCCCAGGGAGCCTAGGCACACAGTTTGGGAACCACTGATTTGGGATAATGAAAATATCTGGGTGTTTAGATTTTTCTAAACCAGTATTGTGTTTAGGCTTCTATGTGTCAGCGCTTATTGTAATCATTTGCAGGTCATTGATGACATAAATGCACGTTTCTGAAGCATTAAGCAATACACCATTAAGATAAATGAACAAAAGCCACGACTTGTGTTTTTGAACACATTTTTAAGCTCTTTTTCAGTACTCTATTAATAATGTCTGTTTCCTATAGAGACAAACAATAGCTATGTGTAACATAATATATGCATTTTGTCTATGGAGATCTTTAACATTGAATATTTTTTTTTTTCCTTAGAATGTACAATTTTTCATTTTATGAAAACAAATGTAGGATTCATAATAAGTAAACGTTAAAATTGAAAACGTAGAGTTAGCCTTTTTAGTGTGTAATATATAAATCTGCACACTCGCCATATTTATACTACATAATGCACTGTAGCATTTATGATTGGCTTTTCTGCTCTCTCAGCCACAGGAGCCGTACGTGTTCAGCAAGGAATCTCAGACAGCCATAAAAAACGCATTGCTCATCCGATACTCGCTGCTTCCTTATCTGTACACGTTGTTCCATAAGGCTCACAGCTTAGGAGAGACTGTCGCTCGTGCTCTCTTTCTGGAGTAAGTACGCCTTAGCGATGGTCGTGCATGTGAGCGTATCATATATGCAGGCTCTGACATCTCTCTGCTCTAGATTCCCTACTGACCCAAACACATGGACGATTGACCGCCAATTCCTTTGGGGGGAAGGTCTGCTAATTACGCCCGTCCTTGAACAGGGCAAAACTGCAGTAAATGGATACTTTCCTGCCGGGACATGGTACGCACTTCAAACGGTGAGTGCTTCTTGTATTTTCCAGTAATTTCAGTACAGTAATAAACATGTAAACCTTTTTTTAATCCTCTTCATGTTTCAGTGAACTTTTAAAAATAAGTTTTGCAAAGTTTGTATTTGTAAACGTGTACTGATCTATAAAGGCCATTAATGGATCACAAAAACTACTTCTCATTTATGCCCCTAATTGCCCAATTAGGACATTACAATGAGCATTGTTTGCGTCTGTAAACACCCCTGTAAAATCCATCTGCGTCTTTATTTGTGGACTTTCAGAAAGTGCACAGAGTTAGTAGAATTATCACTAAATGTCCAACCGTGAAACACTTTCATTAATTAGTAAATGTATCAACCTTCTAAAAAGTAAAGTGTAGATGTTGCCGACAGCAACCAATCAAATTGCAGTTATCATTTATCTAGTACATTCTAGAACATGATGGTTAGAATCTGGTTGCTATGGACAACATCTCTACTTTTCTTTTTTTAGAAGGTTTGATACTTTGTGTGTCTTTTATTGCTTTTATTATAATGTTTAAAGTTCGGCTGGTAATACTATCCTGTGAAAATGTGTCTTGTTGAAAGCATAGGGACGAGGTTTGGTGTGTGGAGCCTCTGAGTATGTCTGGGGTCTGAGTAAAGCACTGCCATGATATAAGCTGGCACGCAGATCTGCCAACTAGAATCTTTTTTGGTTCTTGTTTGTTTACATATCTGAAGACTAACGAGCGACATGCCACGCCATTATTGTGTTTAAATATGGCCTATGTGACAACACAGCCGTCTCTCTTTGCCCACAACACATCATCTTTTTCTCCACCGCTTGTGTTCCAGCAGAGAATTTAGCGGAGCATCTGCACCATTAATAATTGAGCACTGTTATACATATTGTAGGAGCTCCTGTCTTTTATCATGTCCATGTATGTAATGTATGAGGTGTAGACAGAGGAGGGGGGAAATTTAAGGATGTGTAAGCTTCTCCCTTTCCACGCTCCTCTTGCTAAAACCAGGGAATTGAGAAATTGACGTTTTGAATTGTCTAATATTAATACGTATTTTCTATGTTGGAACATTTTACAAAGATCCACCAACTAATATATATATTCACTCGGAACCTTTTCCACTTTTCTTTAATTTTGCAGGGCGTACGAATTGAAAGTAAGGGTCAGTGGATCACCCTTCCTGCACCAATGGACACTATTAATGTTCACGTTAGAGGTGGCTGCATTTTGCCTGCACAGGTAAGAAGCCAGTAGGGTCTATTAGACAACCTCCTAGTATCATGGAGGGAACCACTCTCAGTATGGTGCCAACAACTCAGGAGAACTTGTTCACAGCAGTTATATACGGTCATTTGTATCCATTCCTTTATTAGCCAGTAGATGATCTTTATGAACTCAATAGTTCCTGCTACTTGGAGGTGGTTCTGGTGCTACCTACGTAGTCTTCTCCGCTGACCCTAACGGAGTAGCAATTGTTGAACTGCTCAAGCGAATTGGACATTCGATTTTCGTAGTTACCCATTGCCTTAAGAATCCGGTCAGTCTCAAGAAATTTTGAGCACTCTTTTTGTGATTTCCGCTATGGAGAATATACAGTGGTTTGTTAACAATTTTGAATCATCCATTCCACTGCCCGTTGTGCTTTGATCACAAGCACAGCCGGTTTGTCAAGCCTTGAAGTCTTCCTTCCTCTCTAGAATTATGGTGGTTCCAGAAGTGGTATTTGTGCTTTCATATAGTCGTCTTTGACTGATGTTTTATAAATCGAGGGTATAGCTGGCGAACGCTGGGATTGTTTTTGTCTCTGATTGTTTTAGTTACCCTCTATAGGGTATCTATTACTTACAGATTAAGTTGTTGTGGGGTTTTTATTATTTTCTGGCAACATCATTGGCCTTCAGATCCCTCAAGGATAATAACTTTAAGTACACTGTCTATGGGCTCTGCACAACTACTTTGCCTTCTACAGAAGGAAGGCAAAGCAGTATTCATTACATACCTCCCAGCATTGATTGGGGCAAAACCAGGTCAATATAAACCACACCCCCAATCCACCCAACCACACCCACTTTTGACAAGGCCCCGCCCACTTCCCAGCAAGTCCCACAAATGGGAGGGAGGATGATGTGTATTTTTCAGTCTTGTTAAAAAAAAAAATCCGCAGGCAAAACCTATCATTGTTCCAGTCTTGTAGTACATTCTTTCTAGTAATGTTAATGTTGTTGGTTGCACATTTATTGAAATATACAATAATGCACTCAACATTGTCTCTCCAGGTACCGGGTATGACCACAGAGCAGACCCGCAAGAATAGTCTGATGTTGCTGGTGGCACTTACACCCCAGGGATTTGCTCGAGGAGATCTCTTCTGGGATGATGGAGATAGTTTAGGCACTTTTGAAAGGAAGGATTACACGCATTTGCTATTTATTGCTACCAATGTAAGACCCGTTCCCTTTCCATTCTCCTAAAGGTTGTATCATTAATACTTTGGGGCATAGCTAGCGTTCATGCTGGTTCTGTGTTACAGAATGTACTGCTGAGTGAGGTGCTGCGGGTCAACAGCCAAGCAGACAGCTTAAAGCTGGCCTTAGTGGAAGTGTATGGGGTGCTCAGTCCTCCCAAGGAAGTGCTGGTGAACCAGGTGGCCACGGAGGATTTCACATACAAAGCGGACACCAAGGTACGTTGTGTTGTGTCTGAGTGAAACGCTTGTGGTTACGTAAATGCAGATTACGCATTAAAACCATACTTGCCAACTCTCCCGGAATGTCCGGGAGATTCCCGAAATTCGGGTCGGTCTCGCGGACTCCCGGGAGAGCAGGCAAGTCCCCCGCAACTGCCTAGCCTAAATGATGCGATTTACCGCGAATTGCCTCATTTTGGCCCTGCGCGACAAAACGGCATTTTTGTTGTGGGGGCGGGGCCAAAATGCCGCATTTGGCCACCCTCCGCCTCCTACTGCCCTCTAGTCACACCCCTCTCCCGGACTACACTTGCCAAAAGTAGGCAAGTATGATTAAAACAGGGGTGCCCGATCTGAGAAGATTGCGAGCTGGAGGGCCACAAACCACTTATGGAGGGATCCAGTGACGTACAGTACAGCCTGGTACATGGGGCGCCTTGTAAATTTAAGATCCAACGAGTTTGTTTATACACAGCTAGCGGCCATCGGTTGTCTCTTCTGCTCTCTTCCCCTTCTCACCCGCCGCCTCCACTCGAAACAAATGTTTGCTAAAAATGTAAAGTACTTATAATCCAGTGGATGCAAAATTAGTGCTGGATTTGTTTCTCATTTTAGGTATTCTATGTTAGTATTTGTCTTGGCAGTCGCTGGTTCTCGCTGTCTGCTGTCAATTAGAATCCCTAATTCCTTATCCATTTCTGTCTTCCTCATATGGATTCTGTTTGAGGTGTAAGCGGCATAGTTATTACCCCTCCTAGGTGCTTACAGCTACAGTGTCAGGCAGCGGCTGTAACGGTGACTAAACCCCTGGAATGCACAAAGTGGGGATTAATGCCCTGGATGCCAACATAGTATTAGCACTGTATAAGTCAGTAATTTGTCCACTCTGTAAGGCTAAATTGTCACACTGGGGACCCTGTTTTGCTGCCTTCTGGATCAACACCGTTAGAATTCATGAAAGATTAATATTATGGAAGGAGATTGGTGCAGATATAGGTTGATGATGGTGATCTTTACCAGACGTGTAGGAGATGGTTTTCTTTTGAGTGACAACAAGAACAATGGAGGTGCTGAAATGGGGCAGTTTTTGGCAAGCACAGTCAATAAAAGTATTACTGTAGAATTTTTTAATATAGATGATTTTCTTTAAAAACGTGGTGTTGAAGAAACTTAACAGGTTAATGCTTCTTATTCTGATGAACCATAGACTATCACGCTGCTAACATCTTAGCAGATTATTTGATTTATCTATCCCCTATGTTGACATCTGCTATACGGTGCTCCTCGAGGTGTCACATTAATTTCCTAAATATCATTTTAAACACTTCATCCTGCATCTATGTTGAGTTGTAATGAACAGTTTAAAAAAGTTCAAACCTTTTGTCTTTTATCCTCTGCTATATCCATCATGTTCTTTTTTTTTTTTGTTTGTTTGTTTTTTACTAGGTTCTGTCCATATCGAAGCTCTCTCTCCCAATAGGAATCCAGTTTACAATCACATGGTCATGATGCTGCCGTTCACCTTCTGGAAACTATAAATGCATGGTGTTATAGAGGGAAACATGTGGGGTACACATCTATGCAGTTATCGTGACAATTCACGACCGTTTGGTCAGATATTGCAAGAGTGTGTACACTCCCACGACCATGCTTTATCGTATCACATCTGTTGATTTGGTTTTATAAAACCAAAACGGAGTAAATTTTCTCTTGGACAAACCATGTTACAATGTAAGGGGTGCAAATTAGTTTATTATTTTGTACACAAGTTGAATACTGACTGTTTTTTCATGTAGCACACAAATACTTGGTAGCTTTATTTTTCACTGAAATTTAAAGTTGATCCAGGACAGGACCTACCCCAACTATAAATCTGTCCCCACATTTTAGATTTACCTCCCCCTCCAATACAACATGGTTTTGCCCAGGTGCAAAGTTACTCCTTTTTTTTTTTTTGCTTAACTTTCCTTAATGAATCCGGCCCTATGTCGGGCACATGTGGAAGTGTGTACGCGCTCATGACCGTTTGTCCTAACACTTCTGCCAATAGTGCCTCTGTATATCTGGAGTGTGAACGGAGTCACACTCTTTTCAGCAGATGGTAATGAGAGATACAGATGTGAAGGTACATTGTTTGTGTGTACACATGAATCGGCATGGTCATCAGGACTGTCAATCATTGGTGAAATCGCATCTGATGTAAGATATTGCATAGGTGTGTACTCATCCTAAAACATTTTGAATTTGGGAATTTCTGTTATCCAGATACTATGCCATAATGACAATGAATAGTGCACTATACTGTTTAACTACTGGATTGTTGTAAGTTTTGTTTTGTTGCGATTCACAATTTGTGGAAAAATGTTGCTGATGTAAATACTGAATTATTTGCTGTCTAGCTAAAAATAGCTATATGTCAATCTTACACTTTTAGTTTTGTAGAAAGTATATTATCAACAAATGCCCTATGACCTGCACCTCATATCTTCTCTAAACTGTTAGTTTTTTTTTTCTAATAAACTCTTAAGCAAATCTTCCTTTCATCTTATAACATTAGATTTCATAATAGTTCTGTCTTACTATGGGCAGTTCACTTACAAAGAATGTATATTTAGGTTTGAAAACTAATATTCCTCAATAAAGAACAAAATCTAATGCTCCAGTGAAACCTCCCCCCCCCCCCCCCCCACCCCCACCTCAAGCGCCTGATTTGGACACTACTTACTGATCTACTAGCATTTGTGACAAGATCACTTCTGATTTAATGAATCACTTGTAAACCTTGTCTCTCATTTAAATTCTCAGTATGTCCAATATGTTGATCTGTGTTACTATGTTGTTCTACCCACACTATGCTAACTGCTTTCCATGTCTATTCACACTGCCCCAACGTCCTCTCCGCACTCTCCTCCCTTGTTCCCCTCTTCCCAGCCCAATATCCTCACCTGGGCCCAGCTGCTCTATCGCCACTTCAACCCACCATCCTGCCACTTCGACTGTGTAGCTTCCACCTCCTCTGCTACCCACCTGGACCGCCGAGCTTAATGTCCTTTTAGATCCCATTGTTTCTCACTACCCCTCCCTCTAGAATGTTGCCTCTTACGGGTAGGGTTCTCTACCCTTTGTCTCATGCCTGTCCAGTCTCTGTCATCATGGTTTGTCCCTTTCATGTCTGATGTTGAATCGTTTCTGTATGTCAAGCAATCTGTTCTGTTAATTGCATTATTATTCTGCTCCGTACCAATGTACTTGTTCTGTCTACTGTTTCATGTATATACTACTGTGCCAGGCGCTACGGAATCTGTGGCTCCATACAAATTACTGATAATAAAGACATCCCATCTTCCTGATCCTCTGACATTCGTTATCGGCCGTAATACACCCTGCAATGTAAAGACACTGGTCCTTGTGTGTGTACTAATTATATTGGTAATTTAAAATGCCGTTTTATCATTGGTGGCAGCAACAAAGAACCACGTGTAACTAACTTATTACGTCTATAAACCGCTGAGTCTCTATACCCTCCAGCAGAAATCCCAGAGCCAATAGAGGCTCTCCTTGGTCTCCAATACACGGCCTGTCTGAGCTGTGCGCTGTTCCAGTCACATTGGAGCGCGAGCATTCAGTAATCTCTGTAGATGTGTCATTAAGCCCTATATTATAATGGACAGTCCCTACATATGGATGGTATAGGAGACAGAGGCAGAGATGAGTTCTTTCATTTATTAATTTTAACTACAGTTTTATTGAAGGGGGGGGGGGGGGGGCGGGTAGTACAGCAAGAGCAGTATGGGGAGCAAAAACTTAAAGTTCACAGCACACAGGGGGTGAATGTTGAACTCAAGAAAATACAGCATGGAATATTTTTCTGCATTCATTGTGTAAACATTGAACAAAGGTGCATACTGACTAGCTTATTTTCATAAGGAATAATCTACCATACCTTAAGGTACGTTCTAGCTACCTTAAAATGTGGCTAAACGCACCTCGGTGTAATGAGTACAGCTGTGAACTAGAGATGCTCAGTTTTCCGAAAACCGAACACCCCCCCCCCGAACATTGCCAATTCAGAGAGGTAGCAGTATTCTTGTCACTCTCCAGTGTCATTACTCACACAGAAACAGGAGGGGTAGGAGTGTTCTTGTCACTCTCCAGTGTCATTGCTCACACAGAAACAGGAGGGGTAGCAGTGTTCTTGTCACTCTCCAGTGTCATTGCTCACACAGAAACAGGAGGGGTAGCAGTGTTCTTGTCACTCTCCAGTGTCATTGCTCACACAGAAACAGGAGGGGTAGCAGTGTTCTTGTCACTCTCCAGTGTCATTGCTCACACAGAAACAGGAGGGGTAGGAGTGTTCTTGTCACTCTCCAGTGTCATTGCTCACACAGAAACAGGAGGGGTAGGAGTGTTCTTGTCACTCTCCAGTGTCATTGCTCACACAGAAACGAGGGGTAGCAGTGTTCTTGTCACTCTCCAGTGTCATTGCTCGCACAGAAACAGGAAGGGTAGCAGTGTTCTTGTCACTCTCCAGTGTCATTGCTCGCACAGAAACAGGAGGGGTAGCAGTGTTCTTGTCACTCTCCAGTGTCATTGCTCGCACAGAAACAGGAGGGGTAGCAGTGTTCTTGTCACTCTCCAGTGTCATTGCTCACACAGAAACAGGAGGGGTAGCAGTGTTCTTGTCACTTGACAAATATTGACTGGAAATTAATGTTATTGAGGTTAATAATAACGTTGGAACAAAAAAAAAAAAAGAGCCAAAAGTATGTGATTTTAGCATTTAAAAAAAAACATCCCTAGAATGGAGAGGGAGAGAGTAACTGTTAATCAGACTTTTGTATAGCATGTAGAATAACAAGCAGTATGTGGTGTGGGCATGCAGTACTGCCCTCCAGCACCCATACTATACCCTTCCAGAAGATACTCTGAATTCAGAAAACAAAACTGAAACCTTACATTGAAGTAAGACTAACCTGGCATTGTATTCAGGGCAGGAATCTGTCTGTCTGTGTGTGTGTGTATTAGGGAATTTAGACTGTAAGCTCCAATGGGGCAGGGACTGATGTGAGTGAGTTCTCTGTACAGCGCTGTGGAATTAGTGGCGCTATATAAATGATGATGATGATGATGATGATGAGGAATCCAGGATCTCTCCAGTCTTATAATTAAATGAACATACAAACTATAAATACCAGCACCTAATTATAGTCAATTCCTGTATATGTCAAATGCAAACAGATCCTACCTGCTCCAGCAATTGTCAGGAGTGTACTGCAGTCTGATTCTACCATGGAAAGAAGGAAGAATAAATGTTGAAAGTACTATATTTAACAGTTCCTTTCTAATAGAAGAATGGTTTGTAGAGGTCCTTGACCAATTCTTCAACCACATAGACTTTTAACACAGGTGTCAGGTTGATCACCCAAATCCTCTCAAATGCCTATAATACAGGTAAACCAAACACCATACAATAACCTATTTGATTACTATGTACAAATACATTGAGAGAATAGAGAGAGAACTTTAATTGGAAGTTTTTACCCCAAGGACTCAGGACACGCGGTCACTCCCTAAGTTTAGAGGATAGGACGTTTCACAACCAGCAAAGGAAGGGGTTCTTTACAGTAAGGGCAGTCAAGATATGGAATTCACTGCCAGGGGAGGTTGTGATGGCAGATTCAACTGATACGTTGAAGAAAGGATTAGACCAATTTTTAGCGGAAAAGGGTATCCAAGGTTGCAACAGTTAATTAAAATGAAGGATAGTAGTGGATCCAGGAGAAATAAGACTGCAAAATTTAGTCAGTAGGGATTTTTTAAAATTCTTTTTTTCAATTGCTTGATTGAAACAGATTGGTGGTTGCTTCATCTGGATTACCTTAAAATATAAAAAAGAGGGATTGCAGAAAATCCAAAATAGGTTGAACTCGATGGACTGGTGTTTTGGTTTTTTTCTTTTCAACCTCCTCAACTATGTTACTATGTATAATATTTTAAAGCCACAGATATAGATATATATATGTATTATATATCTCTATTGTATGAAGATTTTTACTCACTGTAAAATCAGTTTCTCTTAGTCCATTGGGGGACACTGCGAGACATTGGGTATAGTAGGTGGGACTAGGAGTTTAGGCACTTATCAACTTCTTTGATCTTCACTCTCCTCCCCTACTATGCCCCTCCTCTCCTGTGGATACCTCAGTTTTGACTAACCAAGCGTATGAGGAAGGGGAGCCCTATGGGGCAAAGAATATATGCATAAAATTCACACAACAGAACTATTTACAGAGCAAGGGAGGGTGCGCATTGTCCCCCAATGAAGAGAAATTGATATTATGGCGAGTAAAAATCTTTTCTCTTTCCTACCATTGTGGGACACTGCGAGACATTAGGGACATACCAAAGCTGCCTCTAAGGGAGGAATGCTCAAACGGTTGCACGCAATACCCTGCACCCAAAGCTTGCATCAGAAGATACAAAGCCCTGCATCCTGTAGAATTTAGAGAATGTATGGACATTTGACCGTATAGCTGCTCCGCCGAAGCCCCATGAAACGCTGCCCAAGAAGCGCCAACCGCTCTGGTAGAGTGAGCCTTCAACGATACCGGGACAGGCAGATATGCTCGAGCATAAGCCAGTCTAATAGTGGAAGTGATCCAGTGGGCAAGTGACTGTTTGGAAGCCAGCCAACTTCGCTTCTGCGCATCGTAAAGATCAAAAAGATCGTTGGTCTTATGGACAGAGGTCGTACAATCAACACAACACCGAAGAGCACGAACCACATCCAGCAACAGTAACTCGTCATTTGAAGAGAAGGAAGAAGACGAAGCAGAAGGCGGAAGACGGATTTAAGTGGAACCTTGACACAACCTTCAGAACAAAGGAGGGTTTGGTGCGAAGAACCGCTCTATCCTCATGGAAAATCAGGAAAGGAGAAGTGTAGCAGAGCACTGCTAATTCAGACACTCTACGAGCTGACGACATAGCCAAGAGGAATACCATTTTTCAAGTGAGATGGCTGTCTTACATAATCTGAGGTGCCAAGGAAAGAATTCCAGCGCGTGGGGCGTCGTCTTGAATACCCTTAACCAGCAGTCCAGCCCAATGCTGTGAAGCCGTGTTAGCCCAGGAAACCGCCGTAGTGGGTCTAAACATAATGCCTGCCGCAACATAAGCTGAATAGAGGGCCTGTTCGCACTTAGGAGCGGGTTTCACTAAGGGATCGCACTGATGAGTAAGAATAGGTGAAGAGGAAGACAAACGTGCCACGGGGGGGAAACATCCCATTTAATGGAGTCTTCTGGCGGAAGCGGGTAAAAAGATTTAAGTTTACCCGGCATCATAAACTGTTTATTTGGCCTCTGCCATGCGTCAGATACCATCTCCATCATCTGAGGAGATGGTGGAAAAGCAGCTACTTGCGCTTTAGTCTTCTTAAACAGGGAGAACCCTGAAGGGGCCGTGGGTTCGGGTTCAGCAAAACCTAAGGAATGTCTGATACCCAGAATTAGGTTATCTACATTCTGGACGGGGGGGAAGAATCTGCTGAACTGAGCGAGTCATCCTCCTGCAGATCAAAGTCTACCTCACCTTCCTCTTCTGAGGAATGTTCAGAATCATGACCACAGCCCTGAGATGCTTCAGAGATGATTATCTTGGTCCTGTGTGAAGCTGTAAGCAGGTGTTCCTCTACCTGAGCTGATTGTGACGATGTGCCTGCATCCGCTAGTGAATGTGTAGAAGTGTGTGAAACAGAAACTTCACGGATCGCATCATCGCCCAGGTGTGCTCCGCCATGGCTGTTGGTGACTTAGCCCAAGCCGGTTCTTCCATGACTGCTGCCCCCTGCGCTGGAGTGCGTCGCTCTTGGATTTGAGCCTCGCATGCCGTGCAGCCTGGTTAGTGACCCATCTCCTAAGGCACTTGCAAAAAAAAAACCTGAGGTATCCACAGGAGAGAAGAGGCATAGTAGGGGAGGAGAGTGCGGACCCAGGGCCGGATTAACCATAGGGCTAACTGGGCTACAGCCCAGGGGCCTATGGCATCCAGGGGGCCCTTGAAAGTGCTCAGCAGCAGTATTGATCGGTCGGGGGCGCCCCCGGCGCGATCAGTGCTGCTGAGCACTTTCACTGCGGTCCTTCTCTGGCACGCTGTAGTCTCCTTACTGAGGAGATCTCGTGAGTCTCACTCTCACGAGATCTCCTCAGTAAAGAGCGTACAGCGCGCTGGAGAAGGAGGTAAGTGCCGGGTGGGGGGCACAGGCAGCTCGGATCACGGGGGGGGGGGGCCCCTCACGGGGGAATGGAGGCCCCCTTAGCCCAGGGGCCTCCATTCCCCTAATCCGGCCCTGTGCGGACCAGAGAAGTTGATGAGTGCCTAAACTCCTAGTCCCACTACTATACCCCCCAATGTCTCGCAGTGTCCGCCAATGGTAGGAAAGCGATCTAAGAATTTTTATATATATATATATATATATCACACACATATATACACACACACCCCCCCCCCCCCCCCCCAGGGTCACGTACAGTCCCCAATAAATTTAAGGGGATAAATCATAGTCTACTAAGGTCTCATAACAGTCACACACAAGAATTAAAAATAGCAGAATGATGATAACTTCATTCTAGCTCTAACACACCAAGTTTGTAAAGCTAAAAGGATTCCCTCTAGCATAGGATGAGCAACATCTCTCTCCATATTGTATTCAGAATCTGTCCAATACCTGCTATGGCTGAAGTTCTAGAACTTCCAGCAGCCACGCCATTGGCTAAGATGTCGCATATTAAAATTAATGCAAAACACTAAAGCATTAGAACTAAATGACAGTCAGGATCTTCTGGGAATGCTCCTCCAGACCACTATATCTGCAATAACATATCTTGCCTTCTTGCACATTCGTCTGAACTATGTACGCCTTAACCTATTAATACAAGGCTGCTGTTGTTGAGTGGCTTCTTGAATCTTCCTTTAATTTATAGGCCAAAACAATGATTAGGAGCTTGTTTTGTTTTAATACAAGACATTTCTACTAGATAATAGAAACATATTCTTTCATAGGTATAGTACCCATTGAGTCAGCTTTATTTTATTTTATTATTTGCAAAGTTTCAGGAACGTAGCCAGGTCTTTTAGGAAGCTTCTAATCCATACTGGGATAATTTGTTCCAACAAAGCATCCTACCATAAATGGAATTTATGAACAATTTAAGTCCTTTTCTCCTGCATTAGTTTCTATTTTCTGAGTTACTCTTTACAGTATCCTCCAATAAACAGAAGACCTTTATCATTAAGCCGGCACCATACGAGCTGAATGGGACACTGAGCCTGTTAGCTGTTGATTGTTGCACTTGACTGCAAATGATCAAATTGATTTTGGTTACACTGACTGCAAACAATATCTCAGCTTAAATCCAGACTTATGCTTTTGTATGCGGCAAGATCACAGCCTTCTGCTAAACCAAACACCGCTTGCTTTACCAAAACTACGTGACCTTGTAGATTGGCCGGTTTTCACACCAATATAGGATTAGCTAGAGTCAGGGAGCAGTTCCCACCAGACAGGAAGTTACTAATTTGCGGAGACCTGATGACACAATATGTTCATTTCACAGAGGGGATATTTATATTTATCCAGCTAAATCACCATTTCATTTTTTGTTAGAAGCGACATAGATTTGGATAGAATGACAGAATTGGCTCATAGTTAAATCCTGTAAGATGTCTAGAAATCAGATTTTGAAATCTAGCATTTCCACACTTTAGTAAAAAGTCACCAACCCCAATATGGCTCCCACATTCCATGAAATGATGAGTGTTTTGTTACAGCTCGTTATGGAGTGGACGACACTTTGGTTCTAGTTTTTCCTCTAGTACCCCATCCGGAGCGCACACCCAGGGATCGGATGTGTCCCACTGCCATTTACGTAACAGTTTCTGCATAACAAACAACACATCCTGGTATCTTGGATCGCCCGCCACGCTCCTAAGCTCGGTGGGATCCTTTGACCGGTCGTACAGCTCCCAACGGTCTCTATAGTAATAGCCCTGCAGGGACTTGAACCAATATGTGGGCTCGCCAGACACAGTCCTATTCAATAAGTCTTGAAATGTAGGGGACACATAGAAATCTTGATCAATGGGGAATGGCATCCTGAAATGTAAATTGTGCACCAGCAAATAATCCATGTGCTGCACTGATCTCATTGGATAGTACATGGTAATCTCATGGTGGGATTGGCTGCCATACACAGTGGCCCACGGCTGCTCTGTCTCCAGGGCAGGGAGCAGGGATTTTCCAGTCAGATGTACGTCCTTACCGAAGATCTTGTAGTTGGGATATTGGATGGAAAACCAATCCAGGACAGTTGGGGCGATATCTGCGCAAGACAAAAAAGCACGAGAAAGTTTACCAGTGATTCAATAGCACACGCCACTATAGAGTATAATATTTTACAGGGTGCAACAAGGACCAATTTAAACAAGTGCCCTCTACTAGGTGGAATATGGTCTATATAATAAGCTGGCTGTCTGCCTTCTAGAGTACACTTCTGTAACGCAATGGTCCCATTAGAGAGGAGACTGTTCTGAGAAATATTGGACTTGTTCCACATACGGCTGTGAAATTTCCCTGTTGATATTTAAAGTGTTGCTGGTACTGCCCACAACAAAGCAAAATAAGATGACAGCGGTCCGTCCAGATCTATGTGTAGATTATACATTCTGTCAAATACAAACAGAGTGCGTAAAGAAGCAGCAAAAACAGAATTGGAACACTGTATTGCCAGAACTTCGCACCTAAGGGAACTGTCTCTACCGCGATGCAACTCGATGTGCAAGACATTCCGCTCATCTCTAATTCATTGTTCTCAAATAACAATATTGTCTAATGTATACATGGTTATAAATCTGTAAAATTATTTTTAAATTGACTGTGTTTTTAAAATACAGAGAACATTTCTGGGAATTCTTTTCCAATTTGGCAGATTCTTGTAGACTAAAGATTCTACAAATATGAACGTGGGAACACCATCTAATTACGGAATCAAACTTTAAACAAATCCAACCACTTTGATGATTTATTAGACCCATGGTGATTTACTGGTTACTGAGACAAGTCTAGTTTTTCATATATTGTCCTATAATCTTAGTTTTTGCTGATAAAAATCTCTCTCAAAGTTTGCAGCACTATTTATACTGGGGGCAGAACATTATGTAATAATGCAAATACTCAGATCCAAATTTTTTCTTTAAGATAATTGAAACAATGAAAATAATTTAGGAAAATTGTAAGTATAAATAGGATAACGGGCTGCCAAGTAATTAGGATTACGCAGAGGTCTACCCTCCTGAAGAGGAGTTTATTTCTGTACTTTTTACCACCCCAAAAAAAGTTAACAAGGCAGTTTATTTATTAAGCGAAGCCAAAGACTATTCGGCTAGGACAGTTACTGCTGTAGAAATTCAAGGAAAGGGAAGAGAATATATTTTTAGATTATTTCACATTAGCTAAACAAACGGAAAAAAAGAAAAAAAAAGAAAAAAGTTATATATAAATATTTTTGCATAGATGGGATTTCTATATATAAGTTCCCATTCTATGCATCTCAGAACTGCCAGTGTTCCTTTAGAACATCCGCTATATTTAGGGATTATCCTGCAAATCCAGATCTAGTCTCTCACCCAGCAGACTTGCAAAGGATTGGCTGACTTGTCCCCAGCGTCTTGGATGAGCAGGAGAGGAGATCAACAAAGGCTCTGCTCTTCCCGACCAGTATAGGTTGGTGCGTCCATTGGGGAAAGGAATTCCGTTGTCAGAGCTGAAGATTACTAGAGTGTCGTTTGCATGTCCTGCGCTTTGCAGCTCTGCGAGAATCAGACCTATTCCTGCGGAGGACAAGCAAGAAACATTGGATCAACTTAAACGGCCCCACCCCAATAAATAAAGTGTTATTGAAGGACCATGTCCCCCATAGTTCTAGGTGGTGGTGGTGTGCGAAATCAGACCAATTTTTATTTTTGTACCATGTATGTTTTATGTGTCATATGGTATAAGAAACATTTCCTAATATTTATTTAGAAGGAGCTCAACCGGCAAGTAACTTTCTGCTGCTATTGTCATTTTAGACTCTATACAGATCCGTTCCCTGACCAATACATTGGTCGATGGCTCCTCTCTGCCCTTCCTCTGGGCGTCTGTGGAGGGTAGACATTGTAGACCATGATGAAGGGATTAGACTAAAGAGCATATTGCAGAGACGCTGGTTATTCCTATGTAAAGGTGTCACTCATGCCTGAATATATATTGGTTACTTTTAGTTCACCCGTACTACTGTTACTTACCAACGGATGGTTTTATAGAGCTGTAGGTTGGAGAATATAATTAGCCATCAATAAGCCTTTCAGTTTATTATTGAACGCTCTCTTGGGAAAGCGGTAATGGTTATAACCAACATCTGGTCTCTTTTCCTTACACTTTCTTGGTGCATTTATAGGAAATCACCTTTATGTTCATGGATGGTAATTTTTCATATGTCCACAGGACGTTGCAGGCTGTTCTATTTCCTGTTGTGTTGTGCCTTATACCCAAGATGACCCTGCTAGCTCAGAGGATTATCTCACAATGCCTATGGGCCGACTAGCCCACATAAATCACGAATAACTATTACTCTTGGTTGAAAGTAGACGTTCTTTTACTCCAAGAGACATTTTTCCAAAACGTTGATTCCTAAATGTTTTAAGAATTACCCTGAGGCATTCGTATTCTATTTGGAGTTGAAGACTAAAAACATACTGCTATACTTCTCCACAAATACATTACATTTAATTTACAAAGCAAATACATTGGCAGACAGGTCACGGAGGCATACGGGGACCATTGCCTCAGTGTATTAGCTTCATACCACTATTTCACCCTTTTATAAGTTCTTTTTTTTCCCCCCTAAAAATAAAAACCTTCAGCAATGTAGATCAGTTGTGCGGAGGAATCCTTAGCAACATTCTGCACAATAAGACCAATCTAGAGTGTTGATGGCTGCGTATACCCACAAGTTGTTATGAGACGTTTGCGTGCGGAAGCTTCCTAGGTTAGCAGTTTTGGTCGATATTTTACTACATTCCCCCTAGATTCATGGCAGTGTTTTAATTGTCTATGCCAAAGCTACCGACAGGGCTCACTATTTCAATATTGATACTTTGAAAGTTAATCATCAACACAAGGTGACAGCCCTTAAATGTTTCTTATGTTTGATTTGGCTTGAATTGGCTTGGGCTCAGTGGTCAAACTTCTGCTGCATATCTTAACGTAAGTGACTGACATTGGGCCTGATTCATTAAGGTACTTAAATTAAGAAGTTTCTGATTTAAGTCTCCTGGACAAAACCATGTTACAATGCAATGGGTGCAAATTAGTATTCTGTTTTGCACATAAGTTAAATACTGACTGTTTTTTCATGTAGCACACAAATATCAACTTTAAATTTCAGTGTACAAATAAGCTATCAAGTATTTGTGTGATACATGAAGAAACAGTCAGTATTTAACTTATGTGCAAAACAGAATACTAATTTGCACCCCTTGCATTGTAACATGGTTTTGTCCAGGAGACTGAAATAAGAAGTTTCTCAAGTTAAGATCCTTAATGAATCAGGCCCATTGTCTGTATCCCTTGTATTCCAAGTAAATTACAATATACTGCTAGAAATCTTAATAACATTCATATTAAAAACAAAAATAGGTAAGCATTTTAATGTTTATACATAGCTACTTTCTTTCTTCTGTGGACAATTCATTTTATTTTTACAAAGTTATTATTTCATATTTATATCCTATAGCCCCTTTTGGCAGGAAAATAAAAAATAAATAAAAAACAAAGCTAAAATCAGATGAGGTTCTCAGGTTGGGAGAGAAATGTGAAATCCGGATTAAAAATGTGGCCTTTGAAGTTAGGGCGTCTCATAATCCGTGTGACCGACACATGATCACGGCTCAGTCTTTTCCTTCGTCTTGCCAAGGTCAAGCTGTATGCTCAGAAGTGTGAGATAGATAGGTAATCTGCATGAAAAATATTTCATTATACTTAGTGGTTAGCACTGCTGCCTCACAGCACTGGGGTCATGAGTTGGATTCCCGACCATGGCCTTATCTGTGAGGTGTTTGTATGTTCTCCCTGTGTTTGCGTGGGTTTCCTCCGGGTGCTCCGGTTTCCTCCCACACTCCAAAAACCTTCTAGTAGGTTAATTGTCTGCTATCAAATTAACCCTAGTCTCTCTCTCTGTCTGTATGTTATGGAATTTAGACTTTAAGCTCCAATGGGGCAGGGACCGATGTGAGCAAGTTCTCTGTACAGCGCTGCGGAATTAGTGGCGCTATATAAATAGATGATGATGATGATGATACTACTAATAGGGATTTCAGTTTAAACCGGAAAATCTGCAGCATTCCAGACTGTCCACATCTCTCCCCTTGTCCCCTACCAGATATGCATTTCCAGTATAGGAGCAGCACAGTCACCTTGTTGGATAATCACAGTGGTATCTTTTCCTGGGATTCCCCAAACAGACTGTGGGTTCCCCCTCTTGGATTAAATACATCTGCAGTTAGTAGTGATGATGAAACACTAAACCAGACGCTATGCTGCTATGATGGAGAAGCAAAGAAAGCATATACATTCTATAGAGTGTGTATGTGTAAAATATTTATTAAATGTAATTGTATCATCAGTTTTTTCATGATATATTTATGAATTAAAAGTAAAACACAGATTTTCTTTGCAGGTGTAAAAAAAAACCCCTATAAAAGCAAAATTATACCAAACACAAAACAGGAAAGTAAAAATATAACATAATGCCACTAACCTTGGTCCATACGGCCAATGGTTGCATATTGTGCGGCAAGATCAGCTCTCGCGCTGGGTGTATCTGGAATAAAATAAGGGACCTGAAAAAAAAATAAAAAAGATAATTACCATCTAGTGTACAATTTAGTTTTGACTCAATTGCATATAGAATGAGAATACAGTCTGGGAGCAGAATATAAGTTAGCATAAAAGGACATGATGTGGAGTGGGCTGCAAAGCTACGGTCTAAACGCCAAACACAAGCTCAGTTATACGGCTGCAACGGTGTCTTGAGTTGCATGCGTCTTAAGGTACACGCAAGTGTATAGAGGCAAAGATAGGCTCTGGCATATAGACCGTACGTGTTAATGGCTGCTAGGGTTTGACTCCTTTACAGACAAACTAAGATTCATTTGTGGGGTTCTACATGTTTACAGAGCAGACTGAGAAGGGCTTCTAGAGAAGGAGTCCCTTGAATGAGGTTTAAGGAGTTTTACAGGTCTAACCTGGACTTGTTCTGGTATATAGTACTGCGGAGTCCAGTCTGGAATTCTTCCCATACCGGGTTCCCCATTTCCAAACTTCTCACAAAATGCCCCGTATTGGGGCTGCGAGTGGCCACAGCGGTGTGGGTCATGAAATGCAACATAAAGAAAGAAAGGTCTGTGGAAGTATGAAGAATATGCAAAACATTACATGGTAAACTTTTTATTGCACCAAAAGAACAGAACGAGCAATACTAACCATCACCTAATAAAACATTGTTTGCCAGCAGAAGCACATCTTTCAATATATGCAGAATTGGGAATGTAGAAGTACATGGTGTATGGACATTACCAAAAATATATATATATATATATTTTTTTTTTTTAATGGTTCCAAATTAGCTAAGAGCCTCCTCAATGTTCACCTCTCGTCCTGGCTTTGAAAAAACTTTCTGACCAACAACTTGATCCGAGTTATGTTGCGCCCAACTTGTAGAACGGAGCTATTCTCTTCTGTGTAGGCGAAGTCAAATGGATAAACAGTCTCCGGTCCCACGTGCTTTTTCCCAATAATGCCTATAACAAATATGTAAATAGTTAGAAAGCTTAAAACCAATGAAAGATCCTAAGTTAGGGTAGTGGTTTGATTATATGTCCAGCATATGTGGGGAAAAAACAAAAAACGACAAACAAACCATGTTTGCTGAACCGAATTGAAAAAGCGAATGAGCCAGTGGTGCAAACAGACAGTTATTGGAGGATTAGATTCCTTCATTTGCATATCAGAGTTCCGTGCCATTTATTACCATTGCATACCTGTGCGGATACCAGCTTGGCTGAGCAGCAGTGGGAGACTCTTCACTTCATCAAATGAGTTAAAGTGATGTACATCTTGGTGTAATCCATATATACCATTCTGATGCTGGTGAAAAAGGACATGGTTAGAATGAGATTCCTGTACATTTTACAGATTATTTAAATTTTCAGTAAAATCTACAAAAAAATATAAAATAAAAAATAAATTGGCAATATATTTTATTCCCTCCAACAATCAAATATTTTCTGTACTTGCATCAGCCCAATATTAGGATATTTTTGTGATATCCAGTTTATCTTCACTTCAATTTGAGATCTATGGGCCCTTGTGGAACTAAAATTGTATTATTAATTGATAATGTATTAGTTGCCACTTTTAGTAGCACATAGTCCCCCAATATCAATTTAATAATGTTTTTATTTGTTGCCCAGAAGTTAAGCTGGGTACACACCTATGCAATCTAACGTCAGATGTGATTTCTGTAACGACTTCACCAACGAAAGCCCAGATGAGCATGCCCATTCATGCGTACACAGCTACACGATTTACCGTCAGATCTGTGCTCTTCGTCTTTCATAACCATCTGCTGAAAAGATCGTGACTCCGTATACACTCCAGATACAGAGGAACTATCGGCAGCAGTGCTGGACAGACGATTGGGAGTTCATACACATCACATTTCCAAATTTCCCGACATCGTTCCAACGTTGATTGAGATTTTTAGAAAGTTTATAACGCCAAAATCAAACGAGGCATTGTGTTTTGGCAAGGCAAGATCTTGAGAGCGTACACACTCTTACAATATTGGTCCAAACGGTCCTTATCGTTGGACCAATATCATTGCATGCGTGTGTGCCCAGCTTTGCAGTATAACTTTGCATTTATGTACCATAGTTCAAAATATTATCATCATTTATATAGTGCCACTAATTCCGCAGCGTTGTACAGAGAACTCATTGACCTCAGAAACCCACGCAAACACGGGGAGAACATACAAACTCCACACAGATAAGGCCATGTTCGGGAATCGAAATCATGACCCCAGTGCTGAGAGGCAGAAGTGCTAACCACTAAGCCACCGTGATGGCCAAATATAGCAGCAGAGTTCTTTTTAAAGGTCGACACTTTCACTACTTATTTGTGGTCTGTTGCAACAATACAATGTCTGCGATTTTAATAAATAAATAAAATATACTTTTGATTCCCACGAGTATTTAACACGTGTGGCGCCGTAATGTGTAATCTTATTTTCTGATCTATATACAAGTGTTTTGTACTGTGCAATCTTAAATCCAAGAATAATATTTGGTAATCCTTCACCAACTAATATCAGTCTCGCTTAGGTTGGGTACACCATGTTATCTACAACGATTTTGCCTACGACTGAATTTCTGATCGGTTGGTAGATTCATACGTACACACTACACACGTTTTAAACAATTTTTGCCCGACTAACCGTCAGGCCAGCGATTGGGTATAATGTCGTCTTAAAAGATTGTAATTCCGTACACACTGAAACAATATTATATGGCCGCCCTGCAGTGAAATGCCTAAGAAATTTAAATAAAGGGTTGAACACCAGCGGCAAAAAAAGAAGAACGTAGTCGCCATTCATTCTATAACACATTGTTGTGTACAGTGTACGTTAATAGTCGTAGTATGGTAGCACAGTGGCTCAGTGGTTAGTACTTCTGCCTCACAGCACTGGGGTCATGAGTTCGATTCCCGACCATGGCCTTATCTGTGTGGAGTTTGTATGTTCTCCCTGTGTTTGCGTGGGTTTCCTCCCGGTGCTGCTGCTGCCTGCTGATTTAAATTGTTTTCGCGATGCAAAAAAAAAGGAAGAAAATATTTACCTTGCGGTGAGCTGGCGATCCGGCTCCTTTCCTGGTCTCCTCCTCCGTGCTGCGCTCCGCAATGGATGTCGGGCGGGCGTGATGACGTCACACCCGACATGCACTGCGAGCGCCGCACGGAGGAGTAGACCAGGGAGAGAGCCGGATCGCCAGCTGACCGCAAGGTATTTTCTTCCTTTTTTTTTGCACCGCCCCTGAGAGGCCCCCTGGGCTGCAGAGCCCCCGGGCACCTGCCCATTGTGCCCAATGGGAGAGATGGCCCTGGCCGCTGGTTAAACAAAAGGTCCCGATCTCATTACTTACCCTAAACCCCCACAGCACAGGGCATCTGAGAAGAGCCGCAGTGTTTTGGTAGCACCAGACCTGTGCGGACCAGCTTGGGGCTGCTTTACATTGGGGCAGGGGTCCCCTATTATATTGGAAATCAGTCCAGGCTGTCCAGAGCTGGGGCTGGCTGAGCCATGTTGCATGTGTTCTAATGTATATATTTTTTAACATACACTGTGTACGGGAAACTTTATTTCTTTATTCTTATTCACTGTACTATATTGCCAGGCTGGCATTGAGATCGATGGGGGCGAGTGGGCTAGTCCCGTTATTACTGCAGAAACAGCCCATAGGTAATTAAAATATAACAATCAAATTGATTGGCCAGTGGGGCATCTCTGAAACTGGGTAGAGTTTCAGAATCACACTAATAAACTACAGAGTACTTAGGGGTATATTAAACACATAGATATTCTACACTTGTTTATATGTTGAAAACATATAAACAATTGTACAATAATCATATTTCAACACCAAGCGGTATCATTTCTATAAATCTGTGGGAAGGGGAGGGTGGCGGGGCTGGTACAGAACACATTTTCAAAATCTACTCTATTTATACTAGAACCTATAAATAGTTCTAGTACAGTTGAGGAAGTGTATAGTGTGATCAGTCACGCAGGGAACCTACAGGGATGACAAATATGCTCAGTAAGTAGTTTTTTTAGTCATAGGTCAGGAGGGTGTTGGCCCCCCAGCAGAAAGAGGGGGCAGCTTTATCTCTCTCTTAAGTACTAATATGGCATCACATCATTAAAGCAACTTGTAAAGCCCATTCACACCTCTATGTTTTTTTTTGTTTGTTTGCTTTTTGGCACTATTCACACATTAATTGAAAACAGCATTAAAAATAGGTCAAGAGTCAATGATACCGTTCTCGCCACAGTGTTATAAATATTTAACTCGCCGAGATAATCAATATAACCAATGCAGAAGGCACCTGGTTACCACAAGTTATACCCTCACCACTCACTTCAATAATCCTTCACTTATAACATACAGACATTCAGAATTATATTTACTTGCACAATCACAATATAGTTGTAAAGCGATACGGAATGTGCTGGCGCTATATAAATAAATGTTGATGATGATATAGTTGTCTGTCCATGAACATCAGATATAACTATGACTTTAGACACATTCACAGACAGAAACCAAAAAAAGAGAAAAGTGACAACATATAGCAGACTTGCCAACTTTTGAAAAGTTAATTCCGGGAGATCCCGGGCAGGGGGGGCGTGGTTGGAGGGATGGAGGGGCGGGGCATGGTTAATCCCGTCCTTTTGGCCCGGACCCCAGGACAATTTCTATCGTGATTTTTTATCGTCATTTTTATCGCGGGGGGCAGGGCCAAAATGCCCCGATTCACAGCGAATTACGTCATTTTGACGAGCAAGTTGCCGTATGCGGGATACTTGCCTTTGTTTATAAACAACAATCTGTTTCTAAACATTTAGGGGCCCAAGACATTCTTGATTATCCATGACGCAAGGTTAGTATTCAGTACAACACAAAGCTTTTGTTTCCTTCTGCCAGCAATCCTACACCTCTCTCTTCTCCCCACATCTGAGGATGTGTGTAACTGATCCCAACTGAACGTAAAGGTCCCAGTGCTCATTCCTCCTAACCTTTTTTTGAGAAATAAACAAACTATGCTGGTTTTCAAAAACTATTGTGTCCTTTTTGTCCAACATGGAAAAACAACATCCAAATACAAATTCATACTTTTATTAAGGAAGTAAATAAAAAAATAAAATAATATCCCCAAAACACCAAAAATAAAATAAAAAACACACACACATTGGGTTATATATTCTAGGGCAGTTTATTTCTAGGGTTAAGGACATTCTATTCATACAAGTCCTGATTAACATTTCCAACATGTCTCTCTGCTGACACCTTGACAGTGTTTTTGTTTATGCAAAGTTCCTACAGCTCACCAATGAAAATAGTACATGGGGTTTACTTGCAGTGAAAAACAGGATCTAGACCCATGACTAATATAAATTGTGCAACAACTCTCTCGCTTAACTACATACATGCTGACTAACAGTAGTTAAACTAAAGAAAGCTCTTTAAATATATGGCTTATGCAGTCAAACTCCCCAAACACTGCAAAACAATAACATCCTTCAGGCGGCGGTCTAACTGCAGCACCAGGAAAGTCTTGTAAAACTTGTTTGCATCCTGTACACTTTTACATAGTTGATGAGGTTGAAAATAAAGACACCAGTCCATCAAGTTAAACCTATTTTGGATCTTCTGCAATCCCTCACTTATATTTTAAGTTGATCCAGATAAAGCAACCACCAATCTCTTTCAATTGGGAAAATAAAAGAGAATTTAAAAAAATACCTACTAACCCAATTTTGCAGTCCTATTTCTCCCTGGATCCACTACTATGCTTCATTTTAATTAATTGTCGTAACCCTGGATACCCTTTTCCGCTAAAAACGTGTCTTTAGTCTACAAATATAGTGTTCCATTGTAATAGACAAGATCTGGGGTTAAATATATCAAGCTGAGAGTTTTCAGATGGGTTTGAAAAGTGGAGATGTTGCCTATAGCAACCAATCAGATTCTAGCTGTCATTTCGTAGAATGAACTAAATAAATGATAGCTAGAATCTGATTGGTTTTTCAAACCCGCCAGAAAACTCTCAGCTTGATACATTTACCATCTGGAATGCAATTCATCATGGATGGAGTGTCAATTTATCTCCACAGCCTTCTACCCCTGAGCTTTCACCATGCACCTGGACATTTAATTTATAAATAGAAATCAGGGATGAAATGCCTGTGTGTATTACCATCACTTGACAATATAGCGGCAATATTCCTCCAGGTCAGGGGGGGGGGTACTCCTTTTACTGATACAAATGCATTTCTCATTCATGAATGTGATGTAAGTTATCTATAAATGAATTGTGTGCTATATGGCAGAGTGTCACTTCAAACTCCTTATCCCGAGGGGAGTGGTGGCAAATTTTAGCCAGGGGGCCAAGACTTAACTCAACAGTCTATTAGGAACATTTTAAAGGAAACAAAATTAGGTGGCCCAGTGACCCAGCCCAAATTAGCCCACTATGGGACTGGCCCAGGGGGCATATGCCCCCTTGCCCCCCAACCCAGCTTGCCCCATCCTGTAAATCAGAGGTCAGGGAACTTTTTTACCTTTTACCCCCAAATATATTTAGATACGCCTTTACCCCCTTGATTTGAAAGGAAGGAAATCATATATTATTAATTATTGGAATTCAAAATTGTATTGAATCTATTCAAAATTTCTTTGAAAGCTTCAACTTCAAAACTTCAGGTTTTGGAGATATTATGTTGCTACATTTTTGATACGAGAGCATCAATATTGGGGCATTTTGATGTCAGAGCAATTTGGATACAGTCTTCAGCATCCAATCGATTTCTCTGCTTTGTTTTTATGTTCGTTAGAGTGGAAAATCCTTGTTCGCAAAGGTAGGTTGTTGCAAAAGGCAGCAACTTTTTGACTGCCTCCTCATGTGCAATTTTGAATGCCTTTGCAGCTGTTGACATCTAAAAATATGACAGATCTGCTTTGTCTTCAAATGCAATACGTGGTTCATTATTGCATCGAAGCTCAAGAAGTGCCTCTGCCAACCCTTGAGGCTCTTCTGGTACAACAGCAATTTCACCTTTAAAGGGGTCTACAATCCAACAACAACATGTGAATTGGCAGCATTACCCCCAGGAATTTCATTTTTACCCCATTTTGGGGTAATTTACCCCTGTTCCCTGACCACTGCTGTAAATGATTACTATAAGGGATGTGTATGTGTATGCTACAGGCACCCCTCTTACAAACATGGTAAATGTGAGACAAAGACACAGATTATTAGGAGTAATGACATTGGACCCCACCTGAGGCAGACCTGTCAGGAGAGCGCCCCTGCTGGGGGAGCAGCTACTAACAGAAGTGAATGCATTCTTGAAGATAAGACTCCTCTTGGCCAGCTCTCCGATGTGGGGGGTTTGAATGGCTGTGTTGTTATAAACATCGCTCTCAAAGCCGGCATCATCACCTGAAGACATGAAAGAAGAGGTGGGTTAGAGCCAGGATGCCCCCTCCCTGGGGCATGGATGGGATGCTCAGTATAAAAATCTAACCCCAGCTCAACACATAGCAAACACAGAGTGCAGGACACCACATGTAAGTATACCTCTGCTGTGGGGTTATTACTGTATTAGGACACTTGTGCTGAAAATGCAACTTTTATCCAGCTAGTGCAAAACTACATCTCCCATGATGCTCAGCGCTCGGCTGCCTTGTAGAGCATTGTGGGCTATGAAGTTCTTTTGCATTGTTGATGCAATGAACTGGGATGTTTTGCATATCTGTCCTCCCCACACATTACAAGAACCCCTTCTGTAAGACCCTCAGAGTAAGGATCATCTATAAGAGATTAGTGCGAGATGTGGTCGGCCGATCCTTACCGATTATAAGCAGAACGTTCCTGCCGCGGCTGCCGGCTACAAGCAGGGTGCAGACCACCCAGCAGAGCAGGGGGAAACCTCGGGACCCCATTTATTCTGTGCTTCCTGCCTCCATCAAACACACCCCGCCCGCCGTCATATGACCGGAGACTGGAACCTCCCCTTACAGAGGCTGCAGCAGCCGGGGCAGGTGAGTGATCTGCCGGTATGTGGTGTCCGGGGGGAGGGGGTCTGTCCTGTATCCATCATCTATTACTGATGTTATAAACGTTCTATTCATATGTTCTAGAGTCAGGGACGTTCTATCCATGTGTTCTAACAGGGTCAGAGACGTTCTATCCAGAGGGTCAGTCTATGCTAAATCTTACTAATTGGGCTCCTCTCTTTAATTATGTTCTTCTGCTTTATATACTGTTCTCTCTTCTTGCAGACCCATTATACCCCCAGTGTAGACCTGTCATATACACATTTACACTCTTGTTAACAAATACACCTAAATGCTTTTATCACCCCTGACCCCTTTCAGACAGATCCACCCTTACACACTTATTATTTTCACTTGTGGCACATAGGAGTGAATTATTATTATTATTACTACTATTATTATTATTATTATTATTATTATTATTATTATTATTATTATTAATAATAATATTATTTATTGTTGTTGTTTATAAGGCACCACAAAGGTTCCACTGCTACATACACAGGGGTCATTAATTAATTGACCCCCATATACATGGGGTGAATGCAGAACATAAGCCGTTACATAAAATTGTATAAAGACAGAACCACTTGTATACATGGTACTGTAAGGGTTTCCTACATTTTTTAGAATCTGGGAAAAATTAGTGATCGCTCAGGACTCGATGTAATTTTTTTTTTTTTTTTTTTTTTAGAACTAAAGCTAGATTCATCATTATGTTAACTTGTAAGGTGCCACAAAACTCCACAGCAAAGTCAGGATAATCTATCAATCATACAGAATACAAATTATACATAATAACAAATTAACTACAAGACAGGTTGATGAAGGAGGTGCAGATGTGAGACAGGGTAGAGAGAGCCCTGCTGGTGAGAGCTTACAGTCTTGAGGGTTGGTTGAAGCTTATTGCTGGCACTATGTTAAAGAAATGTTAATAATGGTTAGGAAGTATGCTTAGAGTAGGGCTTGCCCTTAATTTGGGTCTAAGGTGAACACTTCTGGAAGGTTCAGATTTTGAATTTGGTTAATGTTAGAACTTTATAATGGTTAGTATTAAGACTTATCTGAAGTTTTGGTATAATATTTTATTTTATTTTTATTATTTCACCCAGCAAATTTTAGGGTTACATTGGTCAAATAAGCTTAAAGAGGAGACATTTTAAAATAAGGGGTCACTTATTTTAAAATGACACCAAGGACAGAGCCAGATTTAGGGTGGGGGATGTGCCCTGCCTCCCCCCATCGCAGGCATTATGCGGACCACGTTAGATACGGACAAGTCCTGTGCTGTGGAATCACACATCACAAGGTGACAAGCTGTGTGGGCTCGGTGTGCTGACACTGGCCACTCACAGAGTAAGAAGAGGGCAGCACATGTGTGACATGGAGTGAGAGCACAGCAGGAGTCTGCCTGATCTCTGCTCAAAGGGAAATCCTGAGGAGAGGGAGCGTTAGTGATCCAGATCTATCTCAGTATAGTAAGTAGTAATAAATGATAGGTTAGCTGCAAATAGGAAAGAGAAATGTGTACTTCATTTTCAATTATAGCTTTACTTTTCCTTTGTTAATTTTGTTAGGTTTATTATAACAAAAGTGCTGTTTTTCTTTCATTTTTTTCACTGCTGTGTTTATATTTTTACTATACCATAGAATTTGTCAATATTGAAAACTAGGGACATCTGCAGAGACAAGAGTCTCTTCAAAGCCTGTGACTGTCCCTGGAAACTAGGGGAACAACTGTGCTTTTATTGGAGCAGAAGCCAAATGACAAGTTGTTGTTGTTGTTGTTGTTGTTGTTATTGATAGCAAAATGTTAGCTTCCTTCTACTCCATCTCAAGTATACTTTGAGGGTTTCTCTATTTAAGAATGCTGCACAGAAGATTCAGTCTGTGTGGATTTTGTATGTTCTCCCCATGTTCCTATGGGTTTCTTCTGGGTGCTCCAGTTTCTGCCAATGTTAGCTCCAATGGGGCAGGGACTGATTATAGTAGTTTCATATTCTCTGTACAGTGATGTGTGATCTAACTGCTGCTATATACACTATAATAATCATTAATAATAATAAGAAAGTGTTATTTGCTCATTTTGGTTTTCTTTATCTGCTATTTCAATCTCTTAACGCCACTGTGTATATGTGTATGTATATTCATATGCATATATAATTTTTTTTCTTACTTTTGCACTATTATAATTGGATATTTGTTAGTTAAATATTTCTTTTGTGATTGATTTGGTCTGACTTTCCCCTTTAATATTTACTTGTAACTCCCTATAATGAAAGATGACATGGATCTTCATTTTAGATCGTAGAGGCCCCACTGCTTGAAGTTCCCTGGGCCCCCTAAAGCCTTAATCTTTCTATGACCAGGGGATTATGAGAACCTTTTTACGGTCTCGGCTATCCAGGCTTCATTACATGGACATTTAGTGGTGGGCTAATTGTCAAGGTGCACAGTAAGGATCACCCCCAAAATTGTACCCTCTCTTAGAAATATTGTTGCGCCACAAGATAATGTAGTTTCTGTACTGATCCACAAAACGAGGTGACGGGCAGGATTTATAAACTGTGGGGTTTCCAAATACTTGAATGGGGATGTCTGTATACCAAGTATCGGAGCATTACTTATACCACCACAATACCTGCTGTATTACCACCATCTCCGGATAGCGGTAACAGATTAATATGATTTGATTGTTAAAAAGATGCTTTATTCTTTGAATAATTCATTTTTTGTAATGAATTAAGTTTTGTAATATTCTTTAATAAATGTCTACACCTACACATTTTCTGATTACCAGAAGGGGGTGATTTGGGCACAGGGGGAGGGTAGAAGCAGACTGGGCAACTGGAAGCACCCCCAATCCTGCACCTGGGGCAAAAATGGGATGATGGGGCAGAGGGTGAGAGGTGCCCATATAAAACCACCTATGAGCCCCTCCTAAGTCATCAGCCCCCTATGCCTGATTACGAAGTCTCAGAATATTTAGAACATTCCAATTCGCCCCCATTATTTCTGGAATACAGTATGCAACATGTTACATAAATGAACAGACAAATACATGGTACAGACCTATGACTGAATATGATGTCACCAGACAGACAAGTAGAAGATGAAAGTTGTATATGGAATGTGTAATCTGTAATTGCTGATGGTTAATGGGGGAAACAAAATGTACAAACTTTGAGATATATTAGGTACGATAGGGCTACCATATTTTCACGTTTTTACCCTGTTATGGATATCTACAGTCACCTTATTACCAAAATAGTAATTCCATGGGGTTAGCAAGTTATTTTCCCCAGACACACCTTAGTGCTTCTATTTCTCCAGGCTGCAAACAAAGGTGACACAGACACCCCTCGCCCGAGCAGAGGTGGTGCGGGGTCTGCAGTCCGCTAAATGGCTTCCCTCTCAATGGAAAAGGCAGCATGTGGCGAATGGTGTGAAGGAAGAGAGTTCCGCTGCGGCCTGTTAGAAGGCGGGCCCGTGACCTGGAATAATAGGTTCACGGCCCCTACAGTGACAGAAGCGATGGGATTAAAGGGGCAATTCTGGGCAACTGGAAACCACCCTAAGTTGTGTTGTGTGTCTAAATCTGAATTTGACTGCCATTAGTGGCATGAGTGAGACTATCTCTTCTGTAAGCAAAAAACTAATAAGGGAAAACTATACATTGTTTATTTGAATGAGAGTCACCCCCGCAGCATTTGTATCCTGGGACATTGGTCATTTTAACATCCCATCATATGCTCCTTTCTACTGCAGCCTAAACGTGGGGAGCGCAGAACGAGCTGTTGGTGCACAACTTCAAATGTAGATAATAGTGGGACATTTAGTTAATGGTTTTTGAAAGACAAACCACCATGGTGATTGACAGCCTTCCAGTGTGACCAATCCACGCCCAGCAAGCCCATGTCGTTAGACAATTTCTCTTGGTACATTCTGTTATCTGGGCAGTACCACCCGCTCCAATAGGGTTTATCCATCTGGATTGGACTCCACCTAGAGAATCCAAATTCTGGCGTTGTGCTTCTTGAAATTGTGGAGAATGCAACTATCCTATTCAGCCTGTTGTCCATTCAACATTTAGGATGACCCATCCCACTTAGTTATATGGGTTCCTCTAACCGGATATTGTGGTTAGTCTTTATCACGCACACATTACTTGTGAAATCTGCAGAAATCACGGTGACTGTCATATCTTATGTAATACTTTTTGTGTTAATATGTTTTTTTTTATGTTATATGCTACAGATCAACTGACCTCAGATATTATCTAATCTCCACTTCTTCTTTTTAATGTAGGGACATCATGTGTGTTTAGATTTTCGTCTCGGCTGCTGGTCTAACGCTGTTGAATAGCCAGCATTGTACTCTCTATGGTAATGTTTAATGCTCCACCTGCTTTGACTTACATTAGTCAGGACTATATTTTCTTTTCAAAAGTTTTTGGCAGATACTCGGCACCATTTGTAGATATGCTGATTTTTTTTATTTTTATTATTGTTTTGGCTAAAGGACAGTGTTCAGCTAGAAGATCTATTCTGTACAGGCTGTACTATATGTCATCTACAGTATTCATCAGTTTGGGATGTGTGTCTCTGTGATTGTTTAGTGAACTGATCCATAACAGTATTTGGGAAGCATTGAAGTGATAGCTCCTTTGAGATTGACGTCCTGGTCGGGCTCTTTAAACGGGAGGAAGAATCTCAAGAGTGTGTACGCTCCCACAATCATGTTTTTTCGTACCAAAAAAATCACGATCAACGATGTCGGGCAAATATGGAAGTGTGTACGCGCTCACGGCCAGCAGTGTAGGCGGATATCTGTAGAGTGTGTACAGAGTCACAATCTTTTCAGCAGATGGTTATAAGAGATCAATACACTTACCCGTGTCAACGCCTCTTCCAGAGATTAATCAATTGCTTCATTTTTACCAGTGTTACCTCACCAAGCCTCATGGTGCCTACCCCTACTAGATATGGAAGTACCTCATTATATAAACCGGTTCTAACATATTGCATATTATTTTATAGGATTTGTTTGTAACAGCATTTTGATGTGGTCGTACCTCATTGTGTAAACTCCAGTTATAGCATGGTGTTACATTAATATGTTGTATTTCTATACCAACCTAGGATATGGTTTTTTTGTTTTTTTTTTACACATGTATTGATTTAATATTTAGTAAAAGAAATATGTATTTTGTTGATTATTGTGCACAACAACTCAGGACAAGTAGGTGTGTGTTTTGTTGGGATAGAAAAATATTAGAACAGGTAATTTAACCTAAATATATGGTTTAATAATCCAAGGTACAAGTTGCTACATTAGCTTTTCATATGTCCCCTGGTCACAAATCATATGCATTGGAATCTATTAGTGTCTGTCACTTGATAGTATGACTATTTCCACCAGATATACCAGGTTTGTATGTTTGTTGTTTTTTTTTTTAATAAAAAATAGTTGAATTGTCAGAATAGATTATCCTGCATTTATACATGTCTAGCAGGATACAATGTAGTTGGCAGGCGTTGAAATCACTAATGGGGGCATGACCGAAACAGAGGAAAGTTATTTTATGTTCAGCAACAAAACGACAAGTTGGCGTTCTGAAAAAGTCACAAGACACAAATGCAGTCTGCTATGATTCTGATGAATTTACAGCCATACTTCTGAGTGGCAAGTTAATGGACGCTGAAAAGATAAAGACTGATGTGAATGAGTTCTCTGTACAGCGCTGCGGAATCAGTGGCGCTATATAAATAAATGATGATGATGATAAATGATGATGAAGGTATATCATACTGCCAACTTTTTATACCTCCCCTCTGGGAGATTCTGGAGGGGAGGGGGACAGGGCGCGGCGAATTGCGTCATTTTGCCCCCAGGAGACAGAGCCAAATTGGCAAGATTGTCCACAAACGAGTCATGGAGGCTTTCATCCTGTCCACTTCACTAGGATGATGAGGTATGACCAGACCCAGAAGGGGTAGATACCATGAGAGGTGGTCTTGGTAAGGTAATAGAGTTATGTTGGGGTAATGAAAGCGTCAGCTGGGGCAGATCGTGACACTGATGGTGGGTGTGGTCATGTGATGCTGGGGCGGGGCTTGCACGAAGGCCATGCTCTCCTGTCACTCTGACGAGCCATGAAGCAAGAATGACTTTTGCTACTACCCATTATGTATACATTGTCTATAAAAACTAAAAAGAAGTACTATAAGACTTCTGTTTTGTTTTGTTTTTCTTATTAATACTATAGCTACTGAACTTTATCACTACTCCATAATAATGTAAAATTTCCGACATTCGGTCTGGCTATAGTTAGTATATAATATAACTACTTTGTTAGAATTTTAATGTATATTTTATTACTTAAACAATTTTTTTTTTTTTTTTCTTACTTTTTTTTTTGTTCTCATTAGACGGAATATTCTATGACTGTGTTCTGCTGTCATGGAGCGGCTGGGTGACCAGCAGGGTAGAGGTGTTGGACTACTGGCCAGGTGTTGCTCCTGGGAAACGCTACAGAAGAGGCTGCCCGTTCTGTGCTGGTTACCACAGTATTCCTTGCAATGGATGCAGCTGGACATCATCGCGGGATTTACTGTTGGACTGACAGTGATACCCCAGGCTCTTGCCTATGCTGAGGTAGCTGGGCTACCTGTGCAGGTAGGTGGACAGTGTTTTTGCTTAATCATTGATACCTGGCAGAGAGACTAGGGTCAATTTTGAGAGCAGCCAATTAACCTACCAGTATGTTTTTGGAGTGTTGGAGGAAACCGGAGCACCCGGAGGAAACCCACGTAAACACAGGGAGAACATACAAACTCCACACAGATAAGGCCATGGTTCGGATTTGAACTCATAACCCCAGTGCTGTGAAGCAGAAGTGCTAACCACTGAGCCACTGTGCTGCATAGTAAACTGTAAGCTCTAATGCACAAGGTGCTCTCACCTTTTCATTAACGGTATGTACTGGTATGTCCACCGAGCCTGACTCTTGTCCAAGGACTACATAATTTGCATTATATTAAGTAGAATAATTGAATCTTGAATGCCCAATTTTACCTGCATTCCTTATGGCTATTTCAGTGTGTTCAGTTGGTCAAGCAGCATCTTTACCCTGTGATTGGTTGGTCATTATCATCCAATAATTAATAGGATGGGCCAATGTGGAAGCGATATTCAATTGTGAAATGAAAGCAGCATTGAAATAATACTTTGGCCTCTGTGGTTATAATTGGTCATTCCTTTCCAGACCCCTAATTTTCTTTTAATCGTTTATTTAAAAGGATGTTGTCATGACCTTTCTCCAAGGAGTCAGGTATAGCATTGCCGTTTCTTCAGGAACATTGCATTCGGGAATTGTAGAAAGTCAGCTAAGTATGTGAAATATAACTGTTGGTATCTACCAATTTCTGACCATTGCGGGCAGCACAGTGACTCGATGGTTAGCACTTCTGCCTCACAGCGCTGGGGTCATGAGTTCAATTCCCGACCATGGCCTTATCTGTGAGGAGTTTGTATGTTCTCCCCGTGTTTGCGTGGGTTTCCTGTGGGTGCTCCGGTTTCCTCCCACATTCCAAAAAACATACTAGTAGGTTAATTGGCTGCGATCAAAATTGACCCTAGTGTGTCTGTCTCTCTGTGTGTGTGTGTTAGGGAATTTAGACTGTAAGTTCCAATGGGGCAGGGACTGATGTGAGTGAGTTCTCTGTACAGCGCTGCGGAATCAGTGGCGCTATATAAATAAATGGTGATGATGATGATGATTGCATTGCTCTTGATCAAAATACACTAGAAAATGTACTTTTTTCAATGGGGTAAATTTAAGATGAAAATAATTGCTTTCTAATTGGGACAGGAGACCTTTAAGCGATAACTCAAAATCCTTTGAATTTAACGTTTATATTATATAAAATATCAGTATAACAATGTTGGCGATCCAGGTTCACACCCTATTGAGCAAAATAGTGACAGATTCCCACAAGCCGTAGTTGTTGGTCGGGGAGGGGGGGGGGAGGTGGGGGACGAGACGGCTCAGCAGTCTCTTAGGAACAATTTTAAGGAACAAAAATGCAGGTAGCCCAGTATGGACCAGCCCAGGAGACAATTGGCCCGGCCCGCCAGCCCCCGGCCCATGTACACTTTTTGTAAAACTGTATTTCTTCAGCTTTTATTGATTTAGCTTATTACAACTATGGCTTAACAGCGTCTTTCTCTTTCTCCGTACAGTTTGGACTTTACTCCTCATTTGTTGGCTGTTTTATTTATTGCCTATTTGGGACATCTAAAGATGTGACGTTGGGTCCCACTGCCATCATGTCCCTCCTTGTGTCTGTCTACACGTCTGGAGATGTGTCCCAGGCCATCCTCCTGGCCTTCCTATCGGGCTGCATTCAGCTGGCCATGGGGCTTTTAAATTTTGGTGAGCTTCTGCCCTTGTTGCCTATATGTCTAGTTGTAGCGCTGAACACTACTCCAAATGCCGACTAACACCACTTTGTATCTCTAGGGTTCCTCTTGGATTTTATTTCCTATCCTGTCATTAAAGCCTTTACTTCCGCTGCAGCGGTCACTATCGGATTCAGCCAAGTTAAGGTTTGTTGAAGTGCAAATTTTTATATGTTTCTTATGGAAATGTCTGTTTTAGGAGTGTTTTACCAAAGGCAAGAACCACCAATTCCCCCATCCAATGTATGTCCTTTTTGTATATATGTAATTAACAGTGGAATTCATCATGTATATTTCTTGTGCTGTCGGAACCTTGCCATGTTCTATAATGGAATTCATCATGTATATTTCTTGTGCTGTCGGAACCTTGCCGTGTTCTATAATGGAATGCAACTTGTATATTTCTTGTGCTGTCGAAACCTTGACGTGTTTTATAGTGGAATGCATATTAAAGTGAAGGCACCGTAAGATATGATGATCACTAAACACAAGCCAATTGTATTTTTCTTGTGCTGTCAGAACCTACTAGGTTTACAGGACATCCCGCGTCAATTCATCTTACAAGTGTATGAAACGTTCCACAAGCTTCCAGCAACCAGGTCGGCACCATAACCGTGAACAAAAGGTTCATTAATATAGTATGGAATTTTGTTAATAGTCTTAACGTATATTGTTTTGATATTCATTAAATGTCTTCTAGACTCGGAGATGTCATTCTTGGATTCCTTTGCATTGCTTTACTTTTGGCACTGAAATTGATGAAGGACCATTTCCCCAAAATGTACAGAGGAATGCCACGATGTTATCGGCTCTGCTACATTATTGTCTGGGTAACTACCACCGGTACGTCCGTGCGGAGGACATTTGTGCAGTGGTGATGCCTCCTGAGATACCAGAAACGCTAATAAATAGTATTATCTGTGTCTTGTTGCAGCTCGAAATGCTATTGTAGTGGTTGCTGCGGGTCTCGTGGCCTATTCCTTCCATGTTATGGGTCTACATCCGTTCATCCTCACCGGGAAGACTGCAGAGGGTCTCCCTCACTTCCAGATGCCCCCCTTCTCGGAGACTACGGCCAATCGCACAGTCCCATTCACTGAGATGGTGCAGGTGGGTGAGATTGGGTGAATAAAAGTAATACTGTCACTCATGTCTGTCACTAATATACTTCTTGGTGGAGTTTTTTTGGTTGTTTTTTTGTTTTTTTATAAAATCCATGAAAATGTGAAGTACTACAAGTAATATAATCTGTACAAATCGGAGCTTTACTGTACTGTCCTTATTCTGCTGATGTCTCTTGCATTGAAATAATATGCAGCACACATACTAAGTCTGACTCTCTAACAGAACATTGGACCTGGGCTGTTCATCATCCCCATGATGGGACTATTGGAGAGTGTTGCCATTGCCCGAGCGTTTGGTGAGTACCATAGAAAGTGATATACAGCTACTCACAAAAATCTAGTTGAGTTTAATTAGCGGACATGGCCAAGTAGAAATATATATATATATATATATATATATATATATATATATATATATATATATATATATATATATATATAATATTGTGTGTTATTCCTGCACACATTGGACTTTCCACTGCAGAACAATGCACCCAGCCTCTCTTAGCCTCCTTTTGAGGAATATAACAGTTGCCCTTTGCTACATATGTAAATAGTAGCTCTTTTATGTAGTTTAGGTTTCAGTGGTCCTCAAACAAGCTGCCACGTTGGCGCTACCACTGAAGAGAAATGGCTGCTGACTGCATCCATCGGTAGTATCTCCATCCCCCAACTATTACAGCCTTATCAGCCGCAACCTGTATTTACAGTATTATGATTGTAGCTTTTATTACTTTACAAATTGATGATTGCGGGGCTTACACCAGTGTTGACATCCTCGAAAGAGAGTAATTGTTCACTCGATACATTCGTTTGTGTGGTTTGCAAAGAGATATATAGAATCCAAACGTGTTACCCAGTTATGTGCCTGACCGTTCTATGCCATATTCGACTTCCTGTTGAGCCGGTTTTAAGCGAGCCAAGTGCTGTCGATGCCCCCTACCTTATGAACTTTCTTTAAACTACTGTAGAAATTGTGGAATAATAATTAAGCATGTCAATACTGCACATTTTTAAATTGTCATCTTCATGCTATGTACCAATAGGATTGATTTGCTTCAAGAGTTACAAGCTTTAACGTTACGGTTTGTTGGGCCTGCAGTTGAAAGGTCACACGCACATTACAGATTTATGTTGTATTGTATTTTAAAGTATTGTTTCGGTTTATGCAGCGTCTCAGAATAACTACAGAATCGACACCAACCAGGAACTGCTGGCAATTGGTAACAGTCATAATGTATTGTATTATGTGTTTGTGTTTTGTCTTTTGTTTGTTTTTTCTCTGCTGACTATGTAAGAAGTGACGGAACACAATGGAGGCGGTTAGGATAACCTGTCTCCTGTAGGCGCAGACCTAAACTTTGGAAACTATCCAGGGTTCTATTTTTGCTGCCACTGCATTTCTATAACGTTAACCCCCATAAAATCGAGGTTAATGTCCAGCTCTTTTGAACATCTCGGGGCCATCCATGCGGCCCCTGAACTGTATTAGATTGCCTATTCCTGTATTTATCCCTAAATGTGCACCATCACACCAAAATGAAAGCGACCCTAAAGATTTTTTGACTAGTTTCCAGATTTATTCCATACCTGCCAATAGTCCTGAATTATGCCGGTCGGAAGGGTTATAACCTGCCATTAAAAGGTAGCACAGGGACAAATCGGACGTGGGTTGGCTTATTAGGGTGTAGCTTAGTGACGAGAATAAAAAATATCTTAAAAAAATGTGAAGTACCGTATATAATATTGTTTTTTAACCTTAGAACTGTGTAATAAAGATTTGGCAGCCTTACAATTTGAGGGTCCATATTGTGATTATTGCATACTGGCGATACACTGAAATAATCAATCTAGGTCTTCGTACAGCTCAAGCAGCAAGCTAATCCTTGATTGGTTGGTGTAAGGCCACATCCGGATGTATACTTTTCCAGGGTTTCTTTCATATTTTTTGGTAGGAGATTCCAAGTATAGCCCAATAAGGGAGAAAGCCCTCTGACACAGACTTTAACATTTTGATGCCTGAAAACAAAATCAATATCCACTATTTCCACTTCTTATTGTTCAGTGAGTGAAAAGGGTCTTGCTTATGGGAGTAACAAGCGCTACATAACAATGTCTGGCTGTTGCCCAACACTGGTCTAATGTGTGGGGAGATGCAGTTGGCGTTATGGCCTCATGACTAACGGAGCGACCCCTGCTTTATCTAAGATGCAAATCTGGATAAGGGGATGTCTGCCTGTAATGTTTGAACGTATTTTCCATCTTTTAGGTCTCACTAATATTCTGGGCTCCTTCCTGTCCTCTTATCCTGTTACCGGAAGCTTTGGGAGGTGAGACATCTGTATATTATATAAACATACCCTTGGCTGGTATTTCTACATCTCATGGTGTGCCTGTGTTTAGGACAGCACTGAACTCGCAGACTGGAGTGTGTACCCCAGCAGGTGGAATTCTTACAGGTGAGAGTAAAAGGCAGAACTAAACATTCCCTTACTGCAGTTTCCTTTGTCCTGCCTTTCCATTCTGTGTGATTTATCACGTTGTGGTTATGATTAACTTGTTAAATTAAAGGTACTTCCATGCCGTGCTTGTAGTAAAATACCCGTATCCATAAAATACCCATAACCCACTGACAAACAGCTGTCACAAATGTGTAACCTTAGAGATTCCACAGTAGATGGAAGGGGTACTTCAGATTTTAACATTTAATTGTTTAGGTATATAGTAAAGAATAAAAAAATATGCAAAACATAGAGGTTATTTCTTCTTCTTTTTCTTCTTTCTTCTTTTTCTTCTTTCTTCTTTTTCTTCTTTCTTCTTTTATCTTCTTTCTTCTTTTATCTTCTTCTTTCTTCTTCCCCCATTCTTCTTCCCCCTTTCTTCTTCCCCCTAAAATATATTTATTTCAGCTTTGAACAGTAGATGAGGACAGGCATCTGGTTAAGTTATCAACAGAGAGTAACAGGAATACAGTTCTAGTGGTTGAGAGAATAATTGAATACAAAGAAGTTTCAAAGAGATGAACTTGAAACATTCTTTATTTAATTACGAAAATTAAAGCTGATTTTATTATTTAAAATCCAAGAAAAAGTGAATAAATAAAACGACATAGTATAATAACACAGCGTATAACGTTTTTCAGCAAAGTGAAAGAAACAATGATAATAATATTTTTTGAATATTTATAAACATAAACGTTTACTTGGGATAACTGTACACACTTTAGCAGGAACGTGGGTGGGGTAAGTTAATAGACATGGGAGTACTTTTGGAAAAAGTCCAAAGGGGGGGTAATTCATTTCACACACTTCTTAACCAAATACCTACCTCATATTATCAACAGCGTTGGCTCTTACAGTTCGCTTTGGTTGTCCTATATGTTGAAGAGGAACATTTGCCCCCAGCATTCCGTTTCTGGCTGTCTTGGAGGGTGTATTGGACGGGAAGTTCCACCTATATGAAATCCTGTTCCTTCTCACAGTTTCAGCACATGGCTTTAAGCCCCTTCATCTTTGGGACAATGATGACTAACAGTTTGGGAAAAACTCTGTTTATAGTAACGGAGGTTTCTAGACCTCTTTAGTAATGAATTAATTTTGTCTATTGACAACCTGGGGTGCTCCAAGATTTGGCTTGGGCCTAAGGACCATATGAGTCGTATCCAAAAGAAAGTCAATGAGCACTGCATCAAAGTACTTTTATGAGACCTATCCAAGGTGTATGGAATGTTGCAGATTATTTTGAATGTCATTCTCCAAGCCCTCGTGCACATACTTCAGGCAAAGAAAGAACAAAGATCATTTCCAATGCAACACGCAGTAATACAGCACGTGACGCCACTGCGGCACATTGCCGCTAAGTGAATCGGCTCCAGAGGATCAGACCTTTTTATGTATTACAAAACAAATATAAAGCATGCACTTGCAAATAATGAGTGAATACATAGTGTTCTGTCTTCTCTCTACAGGGCTACTGGTATTGCTGTCGCTGGGTTACCTCACCCCTCTCTTCTTCTACATTCCCAAAGCAGCGCTGGCTGCAGTCATCATCTGCGCCGTAGCCCCCATGTTTGATTTGGGAATCTGCAAGGTGCTGTGGAAGGTTAAAAGTAAGAGTGCAGTGACCGTCTTGTTCTTAATACACCATCATGTTGTAATAGCTGGGCACTGTGTGAGGGGTATGTCTGACGTATCTGGTGTCTCAGCTGTAATGTACTGTATGACATTCTTATAGTTACATAGTAGGGTTGTCCAGGTCACCCTTTTATACATTCTAATTATTCCTTTCTTTGTGTTGTGTATCCAACATGCACACATTAGTGCAGCGTACACTGGTGATAATGGGAACCACTCTAAACAATAAGGGAAGGGGGTAATATTTTTTTTTTTCCGTTTATTTATATATTTTAAACTCGTGCCTTGGAATCCCAACACACTAATATTGTTTACTAAATGAAACGCCTTTATTGCTAAATTAATTAGTTATAGCTGACACATGACCGATGGTTCAGTTTTGAGATTTTGCTTTGTGTCGAATTTAGCATATTTCCTTCAATTAGTTGTACACAATGTATTACTGTGTGCCGGGTAATAGTGATATACAGCACTGTTACCCAACATTGATGGGTACATGTGGCTTATGGTACTAGGACTATGGCATAGACATTAATGGCTACATGTGACTTATTATGGTACTAGGACTATTGCAGAAACATTAATGGGTACATGTGACTTATTATGGTACTAGGACTATTGCAGAAACATTAATGGGTACATGTGACTTATTATGGTACTAGGACTATTGCAGAGACATTAATGGGTACATGTGACTTATTATAGTACTAGGACTATTGCAGAGACCTTAATGGCTACATGTGACTTATTATGGTACTAGGACTATTGCAGAAACCTTAATGGGTACATGTCACTTATTATGGTACTAGGACTATGGCATAGACATTAATGGGTACATGTGACTTATTATGGTACTAGGACTATTGCAGAAACATTAATGGGTACATGTGGCTTATGGTACTAGAACTATGGCAGAGACCTTAATGGGTACATGTGACTTATTATGGTACTAGGACTATTGCAGAAACATTAATGGCTACATGTCACTTATTATGGTACTAGGACTATTGCAGAAACATTAATGGCTACATGTCACTTATTATGGTACTAGGACTATTGCAGAAACATTAATGGGTACATGTGACTTATTATGGTACTAGGACTATTGCAGAAACATTAATGGGTACATGTGGCTTATGGTACTAGGACTATTGCAGAGACATTAATGGGTACATGTGACTTATTATGGTACTAGGACTATTGCAGAAACATTAATGGGTACATGTGGCTTATTATGGTACTAGGACTATTGCAGAAACATTAATGGCTACATGTCACTTATTATGGTACAAGGACTATTGCAGAAACATTAATGGGTACATGTGGCTTATTATGGTACTAGGACTATTGCAGAAACATTAATGGGTACATGTGGCTTATGGTACTAGGACTATTGCAGAAACATTAATGGCTACATGTCACTTCTTATGGTACAAGGACTATTGCAGAAACATTAATGGCTACATGTCACTTATTATGGTACTAGGACTATTGCAGAAACATTAATGGCTACATGTCACTTATTATGGTACTAGGACTATTGCAGAAACATTAATGGCTACATGTCACTTATTATGGTACTAGGACTATTGCAGAAACATTAATGGCTACATGTGACTTGTTACAACCCCCAGCAGACTAGATATGCTTCACAGCTGCCCAATACATCTTGGTATATGGATATTATCATGAACACAGCTGAGCTGAGACCACAGCCAATTAAGACCTTACTATCACCTTCCTGGTAGTACTATGAATATTTTCCCGTTTTCTTTCAGGGATAGATTTATTCCCGTTTTTGGTCACATTCCTGCTTTCGTTCTGGGAAATCCAGTACGGGATCCTAGCCGGCATCCTGGTTTCATTGATCATTCTTTGTTTTCCAATCGCGCGGCCAAGGATCAGGGTAAGTAGCGGCGTGAGTGAGGCAGCTGTGAGTAGCGCTTTGTGCAGTTCTGTTTCACTGTCCTGCTGTTTCCTCTGTCAGGTCACAGACTCCAATGACTTAACACTGGTGTTGATGAGTGGTTTGAGTTTCCCAGCCGTGGAATATCTCAGAAATACTGTTTACAAAAGAGCTTTGACAGGTAAATAAACATATTGCATATAAAATACATAGCAACCTAAACTTGTTAATGGACATGTGTGGGTATGCCGGAATTGTTTCCGACCCGGACTGTTGTGTCAGGATGTACCTCCTTTTTGGGAATGGAGGGGGGGGGGTGTTGAGCTGCTCTGTTTTTTCCCTAATTTGAAACCTGCCATTAACAGCTGTTGTCTATTTTGCATTTGGATAATTACAGCTGCATGGTCAATATATACCACAAGGTGGCGACAGAGTACAATTTATTTTATTGTTTTGTACATTGTAAACTGAACACTTTGGGAGTTATTTCGAATTGAACTTAATGTCTGGTTTTTAAACTTAAAAAATATGCCTTTTCTTACTGTGAATGTGCACCCCTGCGTCCGTATAGAGACGTATCCCTGACTTACGCCTCCTTGTATAAGAAGAGGTGAGACGAGGAGAGGGTAAGGGTTGTAAACTTAGGCTATGTACAGTAAAGTCTTGTTTACGTAATTGTGATCTACAGCCACAGACTTACCTGTCGGGAGACTTACCTGTAGCGGGTGCTCAACACCTGGACCAAGTTCTGTGGTCGTGATGATGAAAAACAAAAAGCTCATAACCTGAGCTGGTAGCAGCAATTTCGTGGGGGGAAACAGTGTGCCCCCCCCCCCCCCTTTAAATAAATAGCTGGGCTGATGCCATTAATGCATTCAACTCTGTATGAGTCCCTCTGTGGGAATTAGAAGTGGGGCTTCTCAGTGTATTAGAGTATTGTTCCTCTGTATACTGAAGCTATCGACTTCCCTTGTGGACGCGTATCGCCTGTGTCCCGGCGGACGCGTATCGCCTGTGTCCCGGCGGACGCGTATCGCCTGTGTCCCGGCGGACGCGTATCGCCTGTGTCCCGGCGGACGCGTATCGCCTGTGTCCCGGCGGACGCGTATCGCCTGTGTCCCGGCGGACGCGTATCGCCTGTGTCCCGGTAGCCCTCAGCTTGGTGTCTGTTCTATCTTTTGAAACTGATCATTTCGCTCTCTAGTTTCTCTTTGGCTTTGCTGGTTCCCTGTCTATTAGGAGGTCTCAGATTTGCCTATCGTATGTTCCTTAAAAGATTTGTGCATCTCTGTCTTAAAAGCTGTTGCTGCACCCTGTGGTCCCTCTAGGGTGCAGAGGTCATATCTGCACTTGTTGTCACTGCAGTCATGCTGAACTAGGAGCGCCGAACCCCAACAGTGGCGCTTCCTCCCTGCACTCACGCATCACTTCCCGCTGTAGATATAATGAGCTCCTAGCTGGACCTTGCTGCCTGGTGACTGTAAGTTTATGTGGGCTGAGAATTAGGTACCCCCATATGGAAGAGGGAACGTTGTATGCTTAGTTATAGCCGGACAGGCCAATAGGAACTGGTTTGTACTTGTAGCATGTGAGAGCTTGGGGCTTCTTGACCATTTGCGCTCACTGGTGTCCTTTACATGGGCGGGAGGATTGAGCAATTGTGGTTCTTAGAAATATTTTGAGGAACGCATGTATTGCTTAAGGCATGCAGTAAAGAGGGAACTGAGAAGGTGTTTCCCATAGTCATTCTGCTGACCTGTTGTAGAGTTAGACTTGTGACTCTAAAGAAAAAAATATATATATATATATATTTTTTTTGTTGTCCACAAGAATGCCAACACAATGGTGTTTGTTTTTCAGTGTTTAACTTCTGACAATTTGTACCAGGGTGGATTTGAAACTCAATCACTGTTGTAGTTTTTGTTTTTTGTCTATTGCTCTTATTTATTGCTCAAGTCTTTATTTTGATAGACTGCTGCTATTGCTTAGAGGCATTTGCCAAAAGGGCTGGTGAGTCTGAGTGTATTAGTGGGCTGGTTTCTCCTCATAAACGTAATATGGGCTTGTCAGCCTGCCAGCTCTGCTTGCTCTATACTAGAAGTGAGCAACATTTTCCTAACGGTTCCGTGAAGTATTTGTCTGTGAAAAGACACGCGTTTCGCTGCTCGGAAGTTGGCCTCAGGTGTTCCCAGTCTTACCGCAACCTCACCACATAGCATAATGCATTGACCTTCAGTGTCTGTTCATTCCATGATGTGCAAAGTTACAAATACAGTGAAGAATGGTAGGCAAAACCGCAACCCCTGGGTAGTTCTGCTAAATAGCCTGTTCCACCATGAAACTGTAAGTTCTGCTCATTTCTATGCTGAACGCATCCATAACTGATGTGCTCGGTAAAGCGGTGGTACTAAGATAGACCAAGCTCACTAAATGATTGGCTGCGGAAATGAAACTTTGAGGGTCTACATAAATGTGGCTGATTTATAGCCCCAGCCAGGCTCTTCTCCAAGTGGGTTAATGCCAATTAATCAGACTTTTTTTTAAATATGTTTCTATATATCTTCCTCTTCTGTTTATGTGACAGATTTGGATTTTCCATCCCTGCCCAATGACCATGGACCCTACCAGACTTTTCTCTTACTCTGCCTACTCTCTGCTTCTTCTTCACCTTGCCACGTTACTGCAATTCTAATTGGTTTGTGGCAGGATCAGACCGTACTTGTATGGCAGCCTCTGAAGCCCTGAGGACACTATTACTGCCCAGCGATGCCAACATTGCCCTCCTGTCCTGGACACACCTAATTCTTAATGCATCAGTCGGTTCAAACACAATGGTTTCCAATGTGAATTGGATGAATTTTTGACAGCTTACACTAATTTTAGACTTGAGACAGATTTTGTTTATTATTTGTTTATTATAATTTATAATTCTAAACATAATAATTATAGGGTAGAAGGGTGTATTAGATAGTGGTAATTAATGTTGATGATGGCACAGTGACCGCAGAATTTGGTGTATAGTGTCTCAGAGAGTGTGGACCTCAGACGCTCTGCTTACTCTCCGCAATGAGCGACCTTTATGAAAACTAGTGGACAGAAAATAGCCAATCAGAATCTTGCTTTCATTTTCTAAACAGCACTAGGAACAAGTGTATTTTTACAACTTTTCAGTTCCATTTCACCATCACCACTAAAAGTTTTGGGTAAACTTTCATTGTCCGTGGACTGTGAGAGGTAAAATGGCAAATTGCAGGGTCCGTGGTCTGACTGCTTGGAGAGAGACAATAGACAGGGATGCCCCTATCTAGACTTTCCCGTTTATAGGAAATCCCCTAGGCACTGGACTTTCTTCCCCTTTATCCCCTAGGCACTGGACTTTCTTCCCCTTTATCCCCTAGGCACTGGACTTTCTTCCCCTTTATCCCCTAGGCACTGGACTTTCCTCTTTATCCCCTAGGCACTGGACTTTCTTCCCCTTTATCCCCTAGGCACTGGACTTTCCCCTTTATCCCCTAGGCACTGGACTTTCTTCCCCTTTATCCCCTAGGCACTGGACTTTCTTCCCCTTTATCCCCTAGGCACTGGACTTTCCCCTTTATCCCCTAGGCACTGGACTTTCTTCCCCTTTATCCCCTAGGCACTGGACTTTCCCCTTTATCCCCTAGGCACTGGACTTTCCCCTTTATCCCCTAGGCACTGGACTTTCCCCTTTATCCCCTAGGCACTGGACTTTCCCCTTTTATCCCCTAGGCACTGGACTTTCCCCTTTATCCCCTAGGCACTGGACTTTCCCCTTTATCCCCTAGGCACTGGACTTTCCCCTTTAGTACATGCCACCGCTATAGAACACTGCTCATGTGAGATCAGAAATGGGTATGAAAGGTTTGAGGATGCTGCTGTGTTGTTGTTAATTTTAGGAGACCCTACCCCTATGTATAAATTGGGACAGGTCTGTCATTTTGTACTGTGGAGGGTTGTATATGTCCTATATTGACAACACATCTACCCACTTTAGTGGCTATATAAATATACATGCCTGGGGGTGGAGATTACTCAGGAACCCACCTCTCTTTTAAAAGTCCCTATTTCACCTCATTCGTAGCAGATAAATTGTGAGCTCTGCTTCCCAAAGTGTTATGTTGATCACCAATATCCAGTGTACTTCCTTTCAGAATTTGTAGAAAAGGGCAGGTGGAACGAAGGTTAAACTGGCTGCAAACACCAACCAAATAGAGTGGTTTAGTTCTTCATAATTTACATAAATACTATGAAGGGTCTCGGCTGCCACAATGTTTTCAAGCTAGTGAGAGGCAAGAGCCAAGATAATTGGGCGTTACTTCTCAGATGGGCGCGTAGGACTCTCCCTTCCTGAACACCCTCCTACACCAGGCTTTATAATATAGCTGATCGCCAAGTTCTTCTGAAGTGGGCGGGGAATTGATATTGCGCAGTGGCGTGAGTTGCGTCATTGCATAAATCGCTTCATCTTGTCCCCCCCCCTCTTGTCCCTTGGGCCTCCCCTCCAGGATCTCTTGGAGGAAGAGTCCAAAATGTAAGGCAGATGCCTGTGTAATACTTGGATGGGAACTGTATGGATTTTATTTATTTCTTTTTAAATTAAATATTATTGAACTTTACAATATTAGGCACTCATTTGACAATATTTAAGTGTTTTTTATTTTGCAGTAGTGTTTTTTTCTGTTCAGTAATCACTACTTATTCTATTGATGTCTATGTCTTTGCACCTCTAGTGAAAATAGTGAAAAATCCCATTTAAGGTGAAGGTCTTCATCCCTCCCTTTAAAAGCTCTGTTTTTACTCCGTTTAAGGCCATGTTCGGTGTAGAGGTGGCCACCGAAACAGGGATCGTTCGTGCCTATCGAGTAACGCATGGACACAGGTGCTTAGTGAGATGGATAAAACTTCCCCATCCATGCTCTGACATCTACATATGTAGAGCACTCGTGTGCACGCTTAGGGCCTGAGTCATTAAGGAGAGTAAGGCAAAAAAATTGAGTAAATGTTCTCTGGGACAAACCATGTTACAATGCAAGAGGTGCAAATAAGTTTATTATTTTGCACATAAGTTAGAAATACTGGCTGTTTTGTTTTTTTTGTCATGTAGCACACAAATACTTGGTAGCTTTATTTGTACACTGATATTTAAAGTTAATCTAGGACATACCCTACCCCAACTATAAATTTGTCTTTGCATTTTAAATTCACCTCCCCCTCCAATGCAACATGGTTTAGCCCAGGTGCAAAGTTACTCCTTTTTTATGCTTTGCGCTTCTTCAGGCCCTTAATCTGTTACTCCAGAGAGCAATGATCCATTTGTGGCGGCCAATGATAAAGAGAGATGTAAATAAAAATGGCCGTGTGCACATGGCTTACCACAGACGAGGATAATGGCGCTTTAACAAAGCGTGAGAAACTAGTTCTGGGCATTATCTGTGTATGGATTAGAAACCATGAATGCAAAAAACATTTCTTGAAAAAATAATCATTGGTTTAGTTTTAGTATAATAACATCTAGTGTACACATTGTGTTCTCCCTTTTGTCACCCTGCTGACATTTCAGTTGAGTAAAGAGAGCGGATCTTTATGGAGGGAGGGACGTGCCCCACCCTTAGGGTACAGCTGCACTCTCCATCAGCTGCGGACAATTTGCTAATATTTATTGTCCTCATTCCCTCGCAGTTTCTCCCCCACGCTCGCTAATCCTGGATTTCTCTTATGTGAGTGTATTGGATTATACTGTTGTGATGGGACTTAGAGAACTGCTGCACGAGTTCCAGTCTCAGGGACTGTCTCTGTCATTCTCAGGACTGCAGGTATTTGTGGCACAACGGTTACCTTGACAACAGTCTTATGACTTTTTTTGTTTTTAAATGCTTTTTTTTTTCTATTCTTTTCTTTGTAGCCTGAACTTCTACAGATTTTATTGGCAGCTGATTTGAAAGGATTTCAGCGTCTCCAGAGCATGGGAACAGGTAACATTTTCCACTTTACTGCTGTGGAGTGACAAAACAGGTTGCTCACTGTATACTGCCATATTTTATTCAGTCTGGCCAACGTGTCATGTGCCCGGTTGGATAAGTAAATGTGCTGCTAGGTTGGGATATAATATATGTATATATCTTAAAAAGCGCTCTTAAACATCTAAATATTGCTCAGTATTGATATAATAGTGCATTAAATTAGAAATCAATAATAAAAAAGTTCAATAAAAGCAGAAAAATACTACAACAGTAAATACAACCATTGTAGCTACTCCCGTCTAGGTCCTCAGCTGGCAAAGTGGAGATGTTACCTATAGCAACCAATCGGATTCTAGCTGTCATATCTGCTACATTCTAGGAAATGAGAGCTAGAATCTGATTGGTTGCTCTGGGCAACATCTCCACTTTTAGTTTAAGTGAATCTACCCCTTAGTTTGTAAAACTGAATCTCATTTTAATTAGAGGTGTATCTGTTTTTGTATGTGAGATGCATGAACAGCATGAAGGTGACATTTACATTTACTTCATTTATTTTTTTTGTGTCACATTCTCTTTAAAATTGTGTTTTGAAAATGTAAAGTAGAAACAGTTTTACTTTGTGACATACAGTAACAACAAATGACAGTAAGGAACTGTGTTTTTCCGCACTTGCAGCAGGGGATCTATATGAAGATGGAAGCACAGAACCATTACTCCACAATGCTATTAAAGTCCCATTGTCGCCCTGAAGATCTAGAACACTGAGAGTAAGTAGCAATGTTCCGTTGATCATGAGTCAGATGACCACTCTTCTCCAAGAAACCGTTGTCAGACACAGCGTTTGTGATCAAGTAAGATTATAACCAGCTCTAATGCACCTCTACTGCAGAGCTGGATATCTTAAAATGTACTTATAATGCATGATGCTATTTGACTTCCTTGCCACAGATGGCTACAGGGATTTTCCCTGTGTCTGCCATAAGGTTTCTCAGGAGCTCATGTTTTCAGTATTGCAATCATGAACAGACTAAATTATTTATATTTCTCTGTCTTCCTTTGGGGTTGGGATAGTAATTATAGATGGCTATAGGTCATGTAGAAAGGAGTAAACAAAAAAGTCATAATATGTGTTCATACAGCATATAATAGATTCACAGCATAGTGTCACAGATCTGACCACTAAAGTGGTTGGTCCTGCGCTTATTGTGGCCTCGCTAGCAGTGCATCATTAGTTTGTATCATCCAGCTTCCCCCTGAACAGATACGCCAGCAGCAGGGCTTTGCGGCACGTTAAACGGCTGCACCAGACTTTTACAAGAGTGTCAAGTGGTCCTAAAAAAGCCACCATCAAAAAAAGGTTGGGTAAAAAGTTGGTCAGTGGATTTTTGCAGATAAAGAACCAGCGTAAGACCTATAATTTTAATAAGTGTAACTTGGTTAAACAGCACCATATCCCACAAAAGTAAGCTAAAATAGGCAAAGACTATTGGTTAACGTAATATGCAAGCATTTCTATGTCAGTATACACAATATTAGAGAATTGGGTCCTTGTTAATTATAAGGGTGCTAATCTGTACATTCTAAAAGCTCCCAGATACTGAGCTCAGCCCCACTGATCCAGTTATTAAAACCCATTTTCCAGCTGCATGATCCCGCAGCAGCTCTGACGCCGCTGAACTCAGCCCCACTAACCACTGAGCAGAGCTAACCTCGGCCCCATTAAAATAGAGAGTAGGAGATCCTGCAGCTTATGATCCCAATTGCACTGCAAATCTGTCTCTGGCCGCAGGTAGTCAGTGCAGACTGCGCAGAATAAGAGCTGAATGCAGTGAATAAATTATGATGTCAGCCAGGCAGCGGGAGATTTAAATACCGCTGTCATCTCAGCAATCTTATACTGTGCATTAATTGCAATAAAGTCACAAGCCCAGCTGACCCGGATCACCCTGAAAATGTGAACTTAGCTGCTGGGAATGTTTAGAATCTACGGGAAGCGATCACGGAATCCAGAATCTGTTAGAGAGTACAGCCTGTGGGATTCCGTTGTACAAGTGCAGCTATCTGTAATATTAAAACACTGCTTGGCATTTATAGAGTGAAACTGCCACCAAGAGGAATCTGTGTGTTGTTTATTTACCTAGTGCCTTGTGCAAAAAAAAAAAAATAACGCACAAAAACTGTCCTTCCCGCCCCTCCCCTACTAATTGCCGTGTATGCTAATTGCATGACTTCTGCTCACCTTCTGACTGCGCTGGACCTGTTCTTGCAGGACAGCTGTAATGTAAGGAGATTACATAGTCCCACTGCTAGATGAATGTAATACTTACATATCAATACAATACACTTACATACCATACATGGCACGTTCCCTGCTGCTCAAACGTGGGAGTGAGTTTGGGGTTTTTTGTTTGCATAGTGCACAAGGATTTCTATAGTAATCATTAAATACAACCCATATGTCCAGTTTCAATAGCTATTAAGTATCTGCTGAACACCCAGGTGTAAATAGCTTACTGAAGCCAGTGTTCCTGATTTATTAACACTCTCTAAAAGCTGATTTGATGTCCAGGAAGAGACTGTCTTGTACTGTGCACCCGATTTGTCTGCCTTTCCGCACACTTAGGTGCACTTGTAGTTTGCAGAGGCGTCTCCTGAAAGGAGACACCTCCATGTGTGCTGAACAGACCATCTAGACCGGTGGTCAGGAAACAGGTGTAAATTACCACAACTGGGGTAAAAAAATGAAATTCCTGGGGGTAAAGCTGCCGATTCACATGCTGTCAGTTGGATTGTAGACCCCTTTAAATGTAAAATTGCTGTTGTACCAGAAGAGCCTCAAGGGTTGGCAGAGGCACTTCTTGAAGGTAATCAGAACCCAGAACCCAAAACGCGAAAAGTGGCCGGTGCACATCCCTAATATAGTGACACATGTATTAAAAACGCTAGTATTGGCAGATAATACAAAAATTTAAATAAAATAGAACCAGAAACCTCCCAATTATGAATACTGAGCTGGCTCTTATAAGTTCATCTATCGTGTGAACCCAGATGAAATTTGTTTGCATTCCAAACACTCATATGGCAATTCCTCCTGTGTATCCAAAACCAGATTGTGTTATATAATCATATTTCATCATCTCCGTGTAGATCCAAATAAAGGTTTATCCAGTTATACATAGGATTCACAGTTCCAATGTGGTTAACCCTTTAGCCGCAATTAATTGCTGGATCCAATACAAAAATATACTCTTTATGAGGCAGCCTCTATTTAAGAATAACTGATTCAAATTAGATACATCACTGTTAGGGAACACATCCCAACACCATTTTCAAAATCCATTTAGGCAACAATTAGAAGCCCAAAAATTTCTCTTGTACTGTCGACAATTGTATACAGTGCTGTACCTTACATTTCAAAGAGCATCCGACTTCTGTGAAGTTGAAGAGGTTCCATATAACATAAAGTCCACAATAACGATTGAGACTTAAAAAACTGGTGAGGTTTTCTTGCCACTAGCAAACACCTGACGCGTTTCTCTGCCTATTGGGAGCGGTTTTTCATCAGCCATACATAGTAAAAGTAAGATCCTACCTGTAGAATCACATTTATATTTAATGCTTAATAAACTAAGTAAAACCGGGAGGGAGGGAGGGATGAGATGAGGGTGAGGTTCAGGTGTAAGGGGAGAATATGAGATATGTGTTTTCCAGCGGATGATCTGGAGCGGATGATCTGGACTAGTCCATTCAGATTCTAGCTGTCCTTTTCTAAAAAATAAGGAAAGGAAAATAAACTCCCAATTTGGGTGCAGTCGGCAATCAAACCCATCCAGGGCAGCAAAACTTGTCTTTTAAGATCCAAAGTAGCAGCCAGAGCCCTAAAGCGGACAGATACTACCCATACTGACAGTGTGGGCAGACATCATTGTGTTTTGTCCCCACCAGAGTCTGCTCTGAATATTGGGGCCTTGGGACACATCTCCATCCTGTGAGCTGCGACCCCACCAATCCCCTAAATGTAAGCTGGAGAAAATTAACAGCAACTGAGAGCCGCCTGGGCGGGAACGTGAGACTCCATTGTGTGCGGAAACGGGCTCAAACAGGCCTGAGAATACAATAAGTCTGGCTGTCTCAAGTTCATTAACTGGCACCTAATCCCACCCTCGTCCATATCTTTCCCTGTCTCATATTCAACCCATCCTCTCCCAATATGTAATCCCTTCTCAATCCTCTAACCATACCCCCATAACCTCAGATCTACCTGCAAGCTTACACTTAAATTATCCCTTTATTTGTATACAAACAAACTATCCTTTTATCCACGATATCCTTGGCTTGTTGTATCTCTTTAAATTCCTAATTACTCTTATCCCCTCTTACCCTCCTCCCTTTTTTTATTATTTTATTTCTCTTGCCATCTGTGAAGGTATAATTCTATTTTGCTATACAAAGCTGCAGTCTACAGGGGTGTTTGCTACTGAGCTATTCATGTCACATGCATAATTGTATTACCTCCGTATTCTTATTCTCAAATTTGCAATTATATTTGTGACTTGTGATAGATTTCACTCTGTAGAGTGAATCAGAAAATCACATGAGTTATGTTAGTGACTGGGAAGTCACCAGGATCCCTGGAGGGAGGATATCTGTAGTAGTTTCTTCTTCTTCTTCAATAGTTCCACTTATAATACCGAATATATATCACATAAGAGCAAACACGTAATCCCTTAAATTTAATCAGGGAGAAAATAGACAGTATTTACTTTATGACCTAATTGAACAACAGGTCTCTAGCTGGTGACGCCTCAAAAGAATTATCAAGACAAAAGAGATTCTTCAATAGATGATGGACAAGTTTCTCTCTGCTTAGATCTTTAAGTTTAAAGGGCAGACTGAGAAAACAGACACCAATCGTGCAAACTGGATCCCCATCTCCATCCCCTCCTTTTATTATACATTTACATTTTATTATACATTTCAGGACAGTCTTCCTGAAATGTATATTAAAACGGTAAATATGAAATGCATCAAATGGAAAAGAAAATGATTGAAAAAAGAAAAATGCACCAAATACCTCACCACGTCTGAGTGCAACGGGATTGTTCTGCTCCTTTGGCCCATAGGTGGTAATGAGCCGTCGGAGTATGTGCACTGACCACCTATATGTTTCTCTGGTCAGATGAGTGACAATCACGTCTTACTGGACCAGGTGAATGTTAACTCTCTGGAGGTTCCTCAGTAGAGGTATCAGACTGGCCAGCAGGGGGCGCAGGCTGTACTCCTGCTATTACTGGTTTGCAGATTTATGAGTGGTGTATTGATGACGTTAGGGAATATCACTGCTTCCTCTATTAAACCCAACCTCTTTAAGAAGATCTTGTCATTGTCTAGAAACTATAGTTCAAAGTGTACAAAAGGGCAGATAAATTAAAGCTGCATTTGCCCTGGGGTCATCCTTAGACTTCTAAGTAATTGAGTCTGGATAGGAGAGGCACTAATAGAGGGTTCTACCTCAGCCTGGGGGGATGTGGGGGGGGGGGGGGAGTTTATCAATTCTATTAACTTTGTAACAAAAATACATTTGTTTGAAAATGTTTGTGAAATGAATGTAGTACCACTGAATCTCTATCTACCATTGTAATTAGGCACGCTGTGTCATTTTTTTCTTTCCCTCCCTCCCTCCGTCTCCCTAATTGTCTCACTTACCTACTTAATGTCTTCTCCATGCTGTATTGGTTTTTCTTCAACCCCGTCCAATCCCCTCTTACCTGAGCTAATCACATGACCTGGGTTATCGGTCACGCAGAATCCCTTTAAAATCCCATTAATGTATATTCTACTTTGTCAGAATCGAAAGAGAAGTCGTAGCATTGCGCACTTTGCTGATAGAGTTGACATTCTAGAACATTGGCAGAAGTGGGTGATTACACCCATCAAACCACATCTGCCCCCATTTTGGGCCTGTATATTGTACATGTTTCCCCTACAGATACAAAGACTCTGGGGTTCATGTTGGACATATGCATCTTATTTTTTTTTTTGCACAAAATATGCATTTCTGCACCGCGCATACACACAAAAATAGACTTGCACTTATGTCCATATGTGGTTTTGGTTGCATCTCACACTTACTACTCCCTACACCTGTAAAGACGGAACAGGGAAGGGCAGCGTTGTGCGCAGGCTTAGGCCAAGTAAGTTTGTTGGTCTCGTAATGCGATGAAGGCCGACGCATAACAGGTCAGCAGTCGCATTTCTTGTGTGCTCAACCCCTGGTGCAAAATATGCATTGATGATGATCAGCAGCATTAGTTAGATGCTTCTCTTTGGCTGCCTTATAATTGTGCATTACCTTCAGCTGATTGTGCTTTATTCATTTGCATTGTGCCTATAGGATATGTGTCTGTTTGCATTTCTTACATTTAATTAGAAGCATCCCTGGATACGATGGTGCTTCTAATTAATCACTATTTGATTGCTTAATTCCAATAGCCACATCTCATCATATTCTGAAAGAAGCCAGAATAGTGTTCTCCTTGTGGTTATTTCTGGAACTGCAATAGCCACATTTCGCCTGACATCATCTAGCGCATATTGCATCTTTTTTCAGACGCATTTTTCGTCTGCGGTTTTTACATAAAATATATCCAGCTCTACATGAGGCCCTAAGTGTCTGTACTTGTCTAATTAAACTTTGTTTCTCTATACTACTAATTTTCACAGAAATTTTGATATTGAATGGGTTTTAAAATATTATTTATGTAATGTTGCAATTATGCAAAATAGATAACTGAATTTTTATTTTATTTTTTACTTCCTTCAAGGCTCTAAGTTTGGAGAAGTCCTGGACGAGAAAGCAGAACATCTGCAGAAAATATGAAGAATTATGGCTGATGCTGTGGAATTTCTAAAATACACTACTTGCGAGTGGTAACAGATACGTCCCCCCCGGGTCGTCTGCGTTGCAAAGTGTAAACAAAGAAGTCGTACAGCTAAACTAACTGAAGACGCTAATCTCCGAGTGAGAACGGGAAGACTTTGCAACTTTGGGAATGGTTCACTGTTATTGCATCCTGGGAGAATTTGTCAGCACTGACAATGGAGTAAAGACTACACTTGTTTTGTAAATAAATATTTTTTGTTGTTGCACAATTCATAGAGCCTTGGATGTGATTTTTATAGGATTTTGACCTTTTTACAATCTCTGTCACCTTGTGACTACTGTCCTATATAATATAACCAACCTCTTCACTTCCCTAGGTTATTCTATCTGAGCCCCAGACCAACATTGCTGTGTGAGTGGATCATATGGCCCACTAGGCACTCATTAACTCTGCATTCTGGCTGGTCCAATATGCAATGTGTAAAACTTGACCTCATGCAGCATGGTGGCTTAGTGGTTAGCACTTCTGCCTCACAGCGCTGGGGTCATGAGTTCAATTCCAGACCATGGCCTTATCTGTGTGGAGTTTGTATGTTCTCCAAGTGTTTGCGTGGGTTTCCTCCGGGTGCTCCGGTTTCCTCCCACACTCCAAAAACATACTAGTAGGTTAATTGGCTGCTATCAAAATTGTCTCTAGTCTCTGTGTGTGTGTGTGTGTGTGTGTGTGTGTGTGTGTATATGTTAGGGAATTTAGACTGTAAGCTCCAATGGGGCAGGGACTGATGTGAGTTCTCTGTACAGCGCTGCGGAATCAATGGCGCTATATAAATAAATGATGATGATGATATATCCAACTCCCATTGTCCCATAGATTGTAAGCTTGTGGGCAGGTCCCTCTTACCTCTGTCTGTCTGTATTACTCAGTATTGTTTTATTACTGGGTTTGTTATCAATTGTAAAGCGCTAAGGAATTTTCTGGCGCTATATAAATAGATGATGATCATGATGAAAAATAGAATAAAACGTCATCCTAGGACTTGGGAATGTGCCTCAGTTTGACTCCCCTTCATCCCCAGCCAATCGCAAGGAACCAGTGTCAGACACCACTTGTGATTGGCTGCCAGCGAAGACGACTCAATTAGTGGGTATGGGGGAATTTTCAGCAGAAAGAATATTTGGGCTATATAATATTTCCTATTTGGGCTACAACAGATCAAGAACAACAATTTCATATTTAATAAAGAGGTAAAGCAAGTTTTTGAGGAGTCTTTTTCAATTAAAGTTTTTTTTGTTAAATTATTTTTAACTTTTGGTGTAATGGACAGGGGTCTTCTGAACGCATGTTCATTATATTAGAAGTGCTGGTTTGGCAAAATTGTCATTTCAGGTATTCCAGTATTGTTATTTATCCTAGCCCGAAAAAACAAGTCTGCTGTTGGACAGCATCCAACGCTTTTCAGTGTAAGACTGGTGTTTTTTTTTACCACTAAGCCAATAGAGTACTTAGTGGCACCCTTAAGTCTGTATAGCAGCCTAAAGGCTTTTAACCTAAATATTCAAATACTGGTGAAAAATTATGATTTTCTGGAATGCAATAATATGCAAATTTTTGAGTTCCTAGCTCATTCCTGGGCAGCATGGTGGCTCAGTGGTTAGCACTTCTGCCTCACAGCACTGGGTTTCCACTGGGTGCTTCGGTTTCCTCCCACACTCCAAAAAATATACTAGTAGGGAAATTGGCTCCTATTAAAATTGACCTTGGTCTCTCTCGGTCTGTCTGTGTATGTTAGGGAGTTTAGACTCTAAGCTCCAATGGGGCAGGGACTGATGTGTGTTCCCTGTACAGCGCTGCGGAATTAGTGTCGCTATATAAATAGCTGATGACAATGAACTCACTAAATCATGGGTCAACTATGAGGTCTTATGGCTGGGTTGTGTGGCGGCTATAAAGATATTAGCCAAAATATTGTACTTGTCTAGAACCATACTTCCCCTGAAACTGCCAATCCGCAGCAGCGCTGTGTGTGTCCTCCAGGAACATGTCACCCAGAGAATTGTTAAAATGCTGCGGATAGTTTCTTGCGAACCCTTAACGCATTACTGTACTATGCTGCACTTCCATCAGACCTTCTTATACCTGCACCATAGCACAGAAACACGTTAAGGATTCGCAAGAAGCAATTTTAGGTGAAAAGAAAAACAAATCCTTAAAAAAGGAGAGCCAAGCTTTGTATATATGTCTTCCCACACAATTGTGGTGCAATTAGGTGTTCTCAAATTTGTGGTTCTTCCCTGGGCTGAAGGGAGGGGGAGGGGGAGAGGGGATTAGTGTTGGCAACCTTGAAGCCACAATAGATGAAGCCCCATCTGCAACAAGACCCCACCGAACTCAACCACTTTTCAGTACAGACTTTACTGTGGAGCAATAGGGATAGCGGTAGACATTTAGGATTAACAAGTGATCATATCTTGAATTACCCCAACAGTGGCAAATATACAATGTTACCCCTAGTTTAACAAGTCATTGTTGCTACTCATTAGATACATTACAGTTAAGCATTCAATACTCTTAGGGCTCATGCTGAGTTGGCTGCGTATGCGTCAAAACTCTAAATACCTGCACATAAAAATAACATTTACATTAATAGGCTGCTAGTCCTGACATCATCATAATTGGGTCCAATTATCCTGTTTATTCGCAGAGTTCTGTGTCCTAATAACTCTATTTTTGTACAATTCTTGCATTGGGCCAGTCTCCATTTCAAATAATGAAATTACTAAGTTTAAGTCTAAAGATGGGTGTACTAGTTATTTTAAAAACGTTGTGTGAAATCAAGCACATTTTAATTTTTTATTATGTAATGAAAAAAGTTATTCCATGGGAACCAGGGCCATCAGCATCTGTGAAACGCTGGCCTCTCATGGAATGGTAAAATATAGAGTGCATCATAATGCTTTTTAATTCTACTAAGATTTATGAAACAATTATTAAACCATCTATTGACATAGCACACAAAGCAGTAAGACACACCCAAGCAGTTGTCCGGGACGTGGTATTATTGTAATAGAAGACACTACATACTGTAGATATATATATTGGAACAGATGCTACAAAACCAAGATGCTTGTATGAGACAATCCTCATTTATAAGAGGCTTGTGTGAGGCATTCAATGACAATTCTACAGTCAATCATACAATTAAGCATGGAACACAAAGTTGTGGATTCCGATGATTGAGAACAAGAACAATCACCCAGAAATACAAGGTGAGGCTCCTTTATGGGCTTTCAAAATGAACTAACAGCCGACACTGCAGCTTTCTTTGATACTTGGAAAAAAAATAAAATAATGGAATGATTCCGAATATGAATAAAACACAGACACCAGTATAACATGAATCATTTATTGACTACAGTTTAATCTTTGTTAAGTTACAAAAACAGCAGTTAATTTAGAGCTATAAATTATGACTAAAGCGTACACGTACGTATCGTAATAGATTTCTTCCACACAGTCAACAATTATAAGCTACATACGGACGGGGGAGGGCGCTGAGAGGGGGCAGTGGCGGATTAGGATAGGCCTAGCTTCCGCGCGGTCACACCCGCTTAGGCTTTTGACAAGGCTGTGTGTACAGCTGGGGGGCAAGAAGCTAACTCTCGAGTTTCGACTTTCCTCTCGGTTGCCCAGAATACTGACTTGCTCAACAAGAACAAAACGGCCCATTAACCAGGTTCAAGTTTTAAAGAGAGTGACCTTTGTTTCTAAACTTTGGTAGAAATGAAATGCAACAATAGAGCACTGCATAGAACGACATTCAGCCCCCACCAAAACTCTTATTCTTACATTATTTTACAAAAACACTGAAATAGTACCGGCTAGAACAAGAAAAATACTTAGAAAAATAAATATATAATACGGGAGACAAAAGGCACAAGGTGGCAATATAATAAGGACATTGAGCTATTAGAATGGACTGGTTCTACTTCTAGATCAGAAGGAAGTTACTTCTGAACTTTAGCGCTAGATGTTGACAACAGAAGGTCTGTGTGACCTATATATCGCTTGTCACAGTTACCAGGAAGGTTTCAGGATTGCAGGTAAAGGATTCTTTTTGTTTGACGTGCATTCCGGATGGAGATAGAGAAAAGTATACAAGCTAAACTGCCCAAGAACGGATGCCTACACTTACCCTATTGGGGTAATACATACATACATACATACATGGAAAGAATTGGTTTTAGTAAGGGGTGGGTAGAACCCAGACAATCTGCAACTTCTCTCCATGCAGAAATGTTGTATTCAGTACCTGTTGTCACTATGGTAGCATTCGGAGATCATCTAAAATGACTGGCAAAGTGGAACATTTAAACCTCTCACTGCTTAGAGTAAACGGTTCAAACCCCACATGTTGGTGATCCAAGTCCACGGCACAATAATCTAATGTCTTTTTGTGGAGGAAACTTTTTTCTTTCGGGCAGCCAGCATTTCATAGAACGGGTCCCTGCTAATGGCGGCTCTGCATGGAGACAAATAAAGAGAGTTAAAGTTAATATTGGATTACATTTCCATGAGGCTCGAGGGTGCCCACTGGTGTTTAAACGCTGCTTCTGACTTGCAATTGGAAAGCATGTAGCCCCGTGTGGTAACAAAACACCTTCTATTCTGAGTTTATATCCATTTGGGTATATACCAGTATCATCGTGCCACTTTTTTTTTTTGGACATTCATTTCTACGGCAGTGTATAGCGTACATACTAGCATGGGTTAAACAGATACGGTTACACCAGTGTTGTGCTGTATTTGTTTGCTGTTTAGGTCAATGAACTATTCATTTAAAACTCATTTTCCCACCCCACCCTATTACAGTGGGAACGAACCAGAGCTCTCTAGCGCTGGGCGTGGTTGAGAAATTGGTGGCTGGGGGAGGCTACGCTGACCATTTTTTATATGGAGCCCTTTCCTTATTCCATGCGGTTTCTTCATGTTGTGCACACACTGGAAATTCCGTTGAAATAAATAGGCTATCGAATTGAATGCATCTGTGCACTGGACACATTCAAAAACACATATGAACATGTCCAATGTTTAGCGAACATATACGAACCGCATATCAAACGCTCATAAGACGCATGTGCAAATGTATAGCGTTTATATGCTTTTTTAACATGCTGTTACCCATGAATCAAAAAATGCAAGCGCTAACACCAGTGGGCAGAGGCCCCAATGCAGACATTACTTAAAAACAACAACTATAATATATTCACATTAATAACTTGTACACAATGCAGTGTGAAGAAAATGTGTGTTAACACCAGACTCAATAGTCCACAGCTCCGTGCAGTTACAATTATGCAGTTTTCAGACATATTTCTCTCAGTAGCTACATACGGAGAGTCACTTACTTTATGCTTTTCATCCACTCATCCTTCTCTTCTTGTGTAGGTGCGGAGATCCGGTACACGGTGTGATTCCCCTCCACTACTCTTCCATCAGCCTCCGTCTTGCATGCTTTGATTACCTGGTCCTTGTTGTCTGGTATAAACAGCTCAAAACAGTTCTAGAAGAAAGAGCAAAAGAGCAGGAATGAGAAAATAGAGAAATGAAAAAAAGGAAGCAAGAAAAATAATGACAGAGTAGAAATATAAAAGAAGGAACAAATTCGTGTCCTCCCCAAGTATTGTGACAGTTACAATATTGTTTCATATACACAAGCAATTAAGAGGTACAGTGTGTAACCTTTTATTTCTGCACCTATTTCCCTATTGGACAAATTAACTTACAGTTAAGTATTATGAGATCTGCATCTTTTCAAATATCATTAGTTGCTTTTGAGTGCCAAGAATTTTCCTATTGTGCAGTCGTTTCCTTCTTTTTAAAGATATTTTGGATTGTAAATTTTACAATGCTAAAGACTTGTGCTACTGGTTCTAATTGAAGTATAAATCATTTCAGCATCCAAATAGATTGTTCTCTAGTCTTCATGTTGGTTTAGGTCTATGGATTCCAAAAGAAAACAGAAAATACTACATCCAACACTACATTCTTGGTTCTTTTATGTGTGTGCACAATCAACATTACAGGATGCACATGACCAACAAGAAGCAACTGTTGGCCCATTGTCCCAATACTTAGGCTCATCTGGCTCAAAAATTTCTATTATTCTATAGGATACATTTAATCGAATACCCAGAAACACAAAAAATGACGATCTGTACATTTGACTCAATAAGTTTCTCATCTCACAGTTCAATCGTTTGAATACACAGCAATTTTTTTTTTACATCAGTTCCCTAATACTTATAGAAGACACTATGGGGGAAATTCAATTTTCCGTGATGTCCGATTGAGCACATTGCCGCTTATTACAGTAAGGAATCTCTGCTCATTTTGCAGCGCACCACCATGGGATTTAGAGGAAAAATCAGTGGAGATAAATTGCCGCGGGATGCCTTCACAGACCGTCCTGTAGGCACTTTGTGGTACATCGGGCAGAATAGAATTCCCCCCTATATATAAAATATAAAACTTGTCTTTCTCTTGTGTGTGTATTTTTGTGTTTATGCAGTCAAGCAGGTGAGAAAGCATAAATAATTAATGTTATGATCTAGTGGCGGCAATACAATATTTTTTTTAGGAGTCTTCTCTATTTGTTGAAAAGGAGTGGTTGTTGAAGTCCCCATTGCATCAAAATATGGCACGATGTACATAGGCAAACCGAGGGGGGTTCCTAGTGCCTGGAAACCCCCCTCCGCGCCTGGGGCACTGTATAATTGAGGTGGCTGGACCCAGCCCCTGCTTCACACGGCTCTGCTTGAAAAGGGAGAGCTGCGTGCACTAGCCCATGTATATGATGGGGATAGGAAGAGTTGGAGAGCAGCCAAGCACTGTCTAAAATTATAGCCACGCCCCCATGCATGCTGGTCATGCCCACTGGCGTCATGGGTTGGAAACCCCCCTCTACAAATCCTGCATTTGCCCCTGACGATGTAATATTTCTGAGAATCAGCATGACATGTCCATACATCACAAGGATTACATTAGTATGTATTAATGTATAAATTACTGGTCATTGAGTGAGAAAAAGTCAAAAGCTTCAAAAGAAAAACTGACTTTTAATGAATAAGACCACAGATGAGCTGCCTGTATCTACAGGTCTAGCTCATACAGGGATCTACGTTCCCTACTCTCTGGCTACCTTAAGCATTCTCAGTATTGTCTCTGAAACACTCACAGGCTTCTTAGAATCTTCAACCTCTCGGATGCTCAGGTTTTCTAACGGTATTATCCCGCGGGGCTCCTTGTCCTGCAAGAGAATGAGCCACATCAATAAAATTGTAATTGAACAAAAGTCTGTTTCTAGCCAATTAAAGCTATTGCAACTGTTTTGTAAAAGTCATGATGGGCGCTGTTGCTTGATCATCCATTAACACTAAAGAGTCATAACTTGTTAATATCTCAAACACCTCTGAGTATTATTATTATTATTATTTTTTTTAGAACAAATTCTTTACCCCAAGTATTTAAATAAAGCCAAACAAGCCTGAACCAACTAATAGTTTGCAATAAACAGCAATTGCATATTCCCATAATCATTGGCATCTCTGGAAATCCCTTTATACCAACAATAAAATGCTCTACAAAAACCTGTGACTCTACCTCTCAGTGGCTACATTACAAGGAAATGAAAAAGAGATGTAAGACACCACCAGATGAGGAATGTTAGGAGGAATTAGAGATGGTCACTGACCCCCGTGTTTTGGTTTTGGATTCGGTTTTGGATCTGGATTAACGTCGTGTTTTGGTTTTGGTTTTGGTTTTGCAAAACTGCCATTGCGTGTTTTGGTTTTGGTTTTGGTTTTGTTTGGTTTTGTTTTGCTATTTTTTTGGAAAATCCATGTTTTTGGGCCTAAATTAACCCAATTTAGTGCTCCAACTGTTTTAGAGACAAGTAATCTAATTGTTGAGGTAATAAATCATCCAAAAAAACAGTTTAATTCTTCGTTGGTAGGCCTATTCTACACACAAAACAGATTGTCTTCCTCTCCATCTATGCATATTGGCAATGCAGCCATCGTCTTTGAATGTATATTACACCCTACACTTATAGTTAAATATGTAAAGAAATGGAAAAAGCCAGTTTGGTTTCTGTCTCTCAAGGCCCCCCTCCACTTGTATAAAATACCAAAAAATTCAGCCATTATAGACTGCACAATATTAATTGACATGGAGAAAGCCAGTTTGGTTTCTGTCTCTCTAGGCCCCCCTCCACTTGTATAAAATACCAAAAAATCCAGCCGTTATAGACTGTACAATATTAATTGACATGGAGAAAGCCAGTTTGGTTTCCACCTCTCTAGGCCCCCCTCCACTTGTATAAAATACTAACAAATTCAGCCGTTATATACTGTACAATATAAATTGAAATGGACAAAGGCAGTTTGGTATCTGTCTGCATCAGATCCTCTCTCCACTAGGAGTAAAATAGAAAACTATTCAGCCGTTATATAATCTAGAATATAAATAGAAATTGAGAAAGGCAATTTGGTATCTGTCTGCATCATAATCATCAACATCATCATTAGCGCCCTCGTCGCCTACACAAATCTCCCCCTCATCCTCTTCTAATTCCAAAGTGGCATCCTCAATTTCTGTATCACCGGCTACACTCGGGCTATTAAGGCACACATCAGCAGAATGCTCACGATTAGACATCCCACTGTTGGATGGACTCTCCACAGGGATTGTTGTCATTTGTGAATCAGAGCAAATATTCTCCTGTAATGCCTCACTGTTATCTTGCAGCTCGGCTTTGACGCGTAACAGTAGTTGTGCACCAATTGTAGGCTGGGTAACTTTTTGGGATCTGCCACTAATAGCCAAAGGTGAAGGCCTCATTCTCTCTTTGCCACTGCGTGTGTAGAATGGCATGCTTGCAATTTTTTTTTTATCGTCACTTAACTTTTGCTCAGTTACACTTCTTTTTCGCTTCAATACAGTAAATTGTTTTTTGGTTTTTGTTTTTTGCACTAATTTGAAAACACTCTGTTGTTTGACATCGCCTTGGCCAGATGACGTACTGGGAACACTAACATCAGGACTGGTGACAGAACCTGGTTGCTCATTTAGATCATATGTGGACTGCTTTGAATCCATTGCGTAGATACTGCTGACAGATATGACTTTTGACAGCCAGAAATATTAATGCACAATTAGGGAGGACACCCCAAAAACACAGAGGAGTGCTAAAATTTATTGAGTAGATACTGCTGACAGATATGACTTTTGACAGCCAGAAATATTAATGCACAATTAGAGAGGACACCCCAAAAACACTGAGGAGTGCTTAAAATTATTGAGTAGATACTGCTGACAGATATGACTTTTGACAGCCAGAAATATTAATGCACAATTAGAGAGGACACCCCAAAAACACTGAGGAGTGCTAACATTTATTGAGTAGATACTGCTGACAGATATGACTTTTGACAGCCAGAAATATTAATGCACAATTAGAGAGGACACCCCAAAAACACTGAGGAGTGCTAACATTTATTGAGTAGATACTGCTGACAGATATGACTTTTGACAGCCAGAAATATTAATGCACAATTAGGGAGGACACCCCAAAAACACAGAGGAGTGCTAAAATTTATTGAGTAGATACTGCTGACAGATATGACTTTTGACAGCCAGAAATATTAATGCACAATTAGAGAGGACACCCCAAAAACACTGAGGAGTGCTTAAAATTATTGAGTAGATACTGCTGACAGATATGACTTTTGACAGCCAGAAATATTAATGCACAATTAGAGAGGACACCCCAAAAACACTGAGGAGTGCTTAAAATTATTGAGTAGATACTGCTGACAGATATGACTTTTGACAGCCAGAAATATTAATGCACAATTAGAGAGGACACCCCAAAAACACTGAGGAGTGCTAACATTTATTGAGTAGATACTGCTGACAGATATGACTTTTGACAGCCAGAAATATTAATGCACAATTAGAGAGGACACCCCAAAAACACTGAGGAGTGCTAACATTTATTGAGTAGATACTGCTGACAGATATGACTTTTGACAGCCAGAAATATTAATGCACAATTAGAGAGGACACCCCAAAAACACTGAGGAGTGCTAACATTTATTGAGTAGATACTGCTGACAGATATGACTTTTGACAGCCAGAAATATTAATGCACAATTAGGGAGGACACCCCAAAAACACAGAGGAGTGCTAAAATTTATTGAGTAGATACTGCTGACAGATATGACTTTTGACAGCCAGAAATATTAATGCACAATTAGAGAGGACACCCCAAAAACACTGAGGAGTGCTTAAAATTATTGAGTAGATACTGCTGACAGATATGACTTTTGACAGCCAGAAATATTAATGCACAATTAGAGAGGACACCCCAAAAACACTGAGGAGTGCTAACATTTATTGAGTAGATACTGCTGACAGATATGACTTTTGACAGCCAGAAATATTAATGCACAATTATGGGGGACAACCCAAAAGCGCTGGGGAGTGCCAAATATGAAGAAAAAATAATAAACCTCTATCCTCCTCTCTGCACTAGCGATTTTGGTTAGAGCAATTGCAAGAACAATATTGTATTCTTTCTCTGTCCCTGCTCTAATTAGCCTATGACTACACCCTGCTCTCTCCCTCTGTCAAATGGCGATGGATTGCTGTGGAGGCGTGTATTTATAAAGTTGAAGTATCGCGAGAACCGAGTCCCGAGATCCGACGACGTCACAATGACGTTCGGCCTCGATTTGGATTCGGAATTGGCGGGAGAGTACCGAGCTGCTCAGCTCGGTACTCGGATACCCAAAGTTCGGGTGGGTTCGGTTCTCGGAGAACCGGACCCGCCCATCTCTAGGAGGAATGGAGAGAAGGTATTAAATAAACAGTCAATAAGTTATACTGTAGGTGGTACTATACCCCAACAGGTTACATAAGATGTTTCCCACTTCTAACCCCAAATGCTGGAGGAGTAGCGGTTACAGGAGAACTCTCCTCCATATTTGGTGGACATATCCTTGGATTACTCCAGATTTGGGATGAGATACAGTCCCTCCTTGATGCCATGTTGAAAATCTCAGACACTCCAAAAAAACCACAAATACTCCACACGCTGGCAGCTGCTAAGTGCCTTATTGCTTAGAATTGGAAAAATCCCCAAACCCACCGCCCCCGTCAACATCATTTCTTAAAAGCTTTATTTGACACCTTGCTTCTGTGACGGAGATACAGGATGTCTCAGTAATCCATGTCAATATATATATATATATATATATATATATATATATATATATATATATATATATATACACATACACACATATATACATATATATATATATATATATATATATATATATATATATATATATATATATATATATATATATATATATACACACACACACACACACACACACACACACACGGTACACAGTAGTCAAAGTGAAAATGTAGCAGTTGTTGTTTGAAAAATTTACAGGGAATGTCAGTAAATGGAACCGGATAGTTTTACACGGAAGGCAGCAGAAGTGGCGGTATGACACATATATATGCTAAATCTTCACTTTGACGTGTGTGTGTGATATAGATATATATATTATAAATTATATTACTGTTGCAGATATAAATAATACTGCAACAAATGTTGTAGAAGTAAATAGAAAAACAGGAACATGAAGAATAAAGAGAATTTCGACATCTTAAATACATTATTTTCATTGCTTACGAAGGATTGATTAGAAATAAACCAAGCATGTCACAGCCTGTTATCAGTCTACACATGGATGACAAAGTTATGTGTAATCATGACGGAGTGAGATAAAGTATGGGACACAGATGTTTAGTGCTGTGGGAATTAAGGTCAGCTAGACTGCTATTTATTAGTGGTTAGCGAAATACTTTCCAATGGGACCACTTCCACAAGGCTGAGAGTAATAAAACATCTTAACAAGACCTTATTCCTAGGGGAGTTTAATTCAGTTACACTGCTATTTATTATGGTCCTAGAATTCTATATAACTGAACCACTACTACAAGTCTAGAAGACACCCGATATAAAACAAGTAACACAATCAGTCTTATGAAATTACTGTATAGACAGCGAGTCTAACATCAAGAATGATATTCAAAAACATAGAAAGCAAATTGATAAGAGAGACATCATAGTTTTATGAGGATTCTCAGGTCTAACCAATCTTTTTAATTTTCAGAAAGATGTATGTTGTGCACGGAATCTTGGCAAAGAAGTTGGATGTACTTTACTTGGAATTTCCAAATAACAAATTTGTACACACTATTTTAGTGTTCCAGTACTCTGGACAGATAACTACATGAGTAACTTATGAGCAATAGGATATAAAAGAAAGGGGGTGTTACAAAAGTAACATATTCAAACTAAGCTAAAGTTATTACTGGGTTATCAAAGGGATTATGATTATGTCCTGGCCTTTTAAATCTTTTTAACTAGTTTCCTTGTAGAAAGAATGGTATCTATATTTGTGGATGACACTAAACTATGTAATATTATTACCATTTAGCGGGACAGTTGCTTGCTCAAGTTTAATATGACAACATAGTAAATTGGGCAGACAACTGCAGATATGATGCAGCGATAGTAAGGTAGCGCACCAAGACTATGGCTAGCATTATGCCAATAAGACAGACCGATGGAGAGATGGAAAAGGAATCAGGAATACTAGCAAACTGCACACTGAGGACCAGCATTCCCTAATAAAAATCCATAGATACATAACAGGATTAATATATCAAAATTTCACCTTAGAAACCAGTGAATTTTTTTTTTTTCAACCTTTTTTCAACCTTCCTTAAAATTTAACGACGCAATATATTTTTAGTTCTCCTATAAATACGATGACTGCAAAATCCAACAATGATGATGTAGCAAGGTAGCTGTGTCCTTTAAAAGGAAACAAAAATTGCTTTAGATGGGTTTGTGTGTGCTGTGCACTAATCTCACAGTTTTTGCTTTCTGTGTGTTGTGTGCAGGAAAATGTGGAATTCTGTCCGTTTATATGTTCTACCGTTGGATAAAGACATTTCTGTGGGAGACTGAGTGTTACACACAGCAGACAGCCACGAATGATCTTCTGCTTTCCCTATTGTACTTCCCAATATAGAAAGGTCTGATAAGAAAGGAAAGTACTTCTATCGGTGAAGTGATGCAGATGGGAGGTGTGGGGGGTGTAGAGGGGGGATGATTTTTAGCACACGTACAGGAGAACATCTGTTTTGAAACAATATGTTTCACATTGAGGGTTTAACTGCTATTTTTAGCAAGCATTGTTACAGAATGTACACATTTTATAGAACTATAACTCATACTTGCCTACTTTCAGGCAGTGCAGTCCAGGAGAGGGGCGTGACTAGAGGGTGGGAGGGGCGGGGCACTGTCAATCTCATCATTTTGGTCCCGCCCCCTGCAACGTAAATTATGTTTTGTCGCTGGGGGCGTGGCCAAAATGATGCAATTCACCACGAACCGCATCATTTTGGCCAGGGAATTGTGGGATGCAGGAGACTTGCTTGCTCTCCTGGGAGACCAACCCGGATTTCGGAAGTCTCCCGGCCATTCCGGGAGAGTTGGTAGGTATGCTATTACTTCATTAGATATATCGTACAGGAAACATTTATAAGATCGGGGATTAGTACACAAATAAGAGCCACCTGGTCTGTACTTACTCCCTTCCCATTCCAGTAGACGCAGATGTTTACTGTCTGATTCACACTAAAGCCTGCATGAATATAAAACTGCATTTTCAGAAATGTCCAGTCAGGGAGTGCTATGCTAGACACAGTACACTGCACACATTCATGACTCCATTAATGACAGATCGGGTCATTCTGGACCAACCACCCCGGCTTGTTGTCCTATTACATAGGCATTGCTTCCTCACAGTGCTGCGGTCACGGGTTCGATTCCAACCAGAGCCCTAATGTGTGCGCACGTTTTTGAGGTAGTGAATTTAGACTGTAAGCTTCAAAAGGGGACAGTGACGGATGTGAGTGATTAAATAAGGAATAATATTCTATCGCACCCAAAAGCATGCTGCTGCTTTCACAGGGGCCTAATGTCTTCCTCTGCTGCAGATGAAAGAGGAGGAGTCAGGAGAAGAACCCTACTTTTACAGAAAGGGTGTTTTTAAAATAGGGAATGTCCTTTAAAATGGTTAATAACAGAAAACAATAAGTATATATACACAAGTTGCAAAACCATCTTAATTTAAATCAGGCCTGTCCAACCTGCGGCCCTCCAGATGTTGTGAAACTACAAGTCCCAGCATGCCCTTCCAGCTATCAACAGGTTGTCTACTGGCAAAGCATGCTGGGGCTTGTAGTTTCACAACACCTGGAGGGCCGCAGGTTGGACAGGCCTGATTTAAATCATAGTGTTAGAATTTGTCCATGGGGCCTTTCTCCTGTACTTTGTATTATTTATTGATATTTTTGGTTTAGTGGCCCCCTAGCCTGTGTTCTGTAGCGCACTTGGAATGCTGGAATTATGAATCATCTTGCTGTGACTTGTACAGTATATATCTACAGTGTGGGTACAAATGCTGGTCAGTTTACATAGCTGCCTACAGCGTATTTTCCAGGGCATGTGCTGAGAGAATCAGGATTTTGGTGCGTGATAGAGAAATATTTACAGCATACTAAATACACTAAGAAGTTATTTTCTGAATCACCAGGGGAAATGTACGACCATTTAGATAGAGTTCTAATTTACTGTGGAATCAATGAGGTTGCTTAATTTAAATTTTCTTAATTGCTCTCTGATTCAGTCAGGGAAATAAGTGCATTGCATATAATGGATTATCACTTTATAGGAGAGACTGCAGTTGTTGTATAAATGGAACAGATGTTTAATAGGCATATATACAATAGGATACACATATATCCAGAGTCTGAAACAGTTCCTCTCACCGTTGTGTACTCAAAATAGTACAGACAATTGTCAGTCAGAATGAACCAACGTCTTTTCCAGGTCTTAACGCGACCCCCTAAAAAGCGAAAACAGGAGTAAAATGGGCAACTTTAGGGAACAAAATGGGTTCACACAGGAAGCTTACTTACTAAAAGCAGCTTAGCATGATGATATAAGCAGCAGGATTTCTCCCCCGATTAGCCACGAAGCAACACAAACAGAAAGCAGCAGAAACCAGGCAATCCCAGAAGAATTATGTCCAGTGATAGATGGATTTAAAAAAAAAAAAAAAAAGGGTATTCAGATTTGGATCTCCCATCACCAATCATTGTTGGAAAGAGAAAGCAGAAGCCCAGCACAAGAGGAGAGTGAAAGGTAGCGAGTCATATTGTCAATCTCTAGGAGAGTATTTGTGGTCTGAGGAAACCAAGAACTATCCACAGAAAATATAATACTTGTGAATCTCCAGGACGTGGCGGAATTGAGCTGCACTCCCTGCTGAGACAATGATACCCAACAACTACTTGTCAGGGAATCACCTATAAATTGGATACTGTTTGGATCTTGCGGTTAAGTGGAATCCTTACCACGCACTACCAGTGTTTTTGCTCTAAATATATCTTCTGACATGTTTAAACTTTATACATATTCTCACCTACACTCACTAAGAATAACATACAAACGTGTAAGTATACGCCCGCGGAGCATTTGCCGTTTTGTGACGTCCTATATCTATTTTCGTTTAAATATACCCACATTTTTGACACATTTGAAAACGACCCCTTAGCATTTTATTCTCATTGGGGGCCAGGCCTACGGGGTTTGTGTAGGTCTTTCAGCAAAGGATATAAGTTATTATTTTACGGACATCTTTCCCAAAAAAAGAAATTGCAAACATAGAACTTCAAATGTAAGCAATTCATATTTTCATTTATTATATTAGATAAATATGCACATAGATGATTGGTATGTTATGCTACTAATCCGTCTTAATTTTATATAAAAAAAAAATGTTAAAAGGTAACAGTTGTTGCTGTTGGCGCACCTGTCCATGGAGAGGGACACCTAGACTGAAGTTAAGGAGCGTGAAAAATAAAAATTAAAAAAAAATAGTGTCAATGAATATAGGGTAAATTTTCCAGCTAGACTAGCAGTGAAGTTATATATGTACTTTTCAGCCACCATCTATATCCGGAAACTGAACTCAGAAAGAAAAACCACCAGACTATTTTCACACGGTCCAGGTGCTTCCTGTGAAGAACTAGCTGAGCTATCTCCGCTACGCACGCAAGTGATGCTAATGTCAGTGGGATGAGTGACATTTAGCAACTTGTGCACTTTAATACGTTGCATAGTTCAATGATAAAAAAAAATAACAGGCTAAGATTATAATATTACATTTGATGATATAGGGACAAGATGTATTGTGTAAAAAAATGCATATATCAGTTTACAAAACATATCAGTGATGATTTAACATTAAATTAGATTACTGATCTGGGTCCTGGAATTCTATATAGTGTTCCACTATGACTGCTGTGCTCCAGCAATGTTCTACTCGCTCCCTCTGGAAGCAAGTTGTAGATCCGTGGAAAACCCGGCCTCAGAGGTAGGAAGTGGAGTGTCACTAGGCTGTGGCACACCGACATATAGGGTGGCACACCACGTACAGATAAACAGTATTTTGGATTCCACCCATTTTTCGTTTTTGGCTGGAATTGACCTTTGACAATAAATGAGCAACCTACACGGTGACCTAGGATGTTTATGGTAAGGTAGATTAAAATCATAGCCAACGGTGCCCCATTTCCATACACAACATCATTATTTTAATTTCTCAAGTCATAAAAATAAGAATTATTTATTTTTGTAGACTTCATAAACTTAATATATTGTGATACTGATCACCGTGTCCGTCAACAAATATTTAGTGGGATGTATCAAAAGTTTTTTCTGGCTCTTTCTGGTGTTACTAAGCTGAAGTGTGTGTTGTGTAGGATGTACATTGAGCGCCTGTCTTCTGATGCACAGGAAAGTCTGAGAAGGGTAGAAGCAGCATATATGTCACCCAGCAAGAGTCCAGCACAGAATGATCAGTTATAGCTTTGCAGCCAGCACCTGCACATAATGAATAAAGGACCATGTACATACCTCCTGGTGGGGCAAAAAGGGAGCAGCCCAAATGTAGAAAACATACAAGAAAAAAAGGAAGTTTGAAATTAAAATCTGTATGTTCAAAAGTCATAAAACATGGTTCAATAAACACCTGAGTCATAGAACATCCAGTGTATGACAATGTTATTACAAAGCACCTTTAACTAGCGGTATGGCATAAGGCAGTGAATATAGCACCTGGTACAATAAAGGGGGTAGTGCAAGGAATCAACATTTATTTTACAGTGTCAACAGCTTTATAGGTTAATGTGTTTATTTGAGGATGAAATAAAGCATCCTAAATTAAAATAAACAAACTAAACAAAACAAAAAAAAAAAAGGAGTAATATGCTAATCACCCCACACACACTAGTTCCACCCCAACAAATGTATGAGGAAGCAAAGTACAGGATCAAAGCCTAAAGACAAGACTTGAGGAAGGAACATAACAAAGAAAGTTAAAAAAAGAACAGTGATATTAATCAGCATAAATTGCTGGTGGAACCTCGGTAGAAGGGCACGTTTCTATCTAAGCATGTTATTGTTCTCAGTTGAGGAAGCACAGCTTCTAGATTCTGAAGCTCCAGCAAAAACAATCAACTTCTGGTTCACATCAGAAGAAATAAAGTAGGATTATTTAGGTCCTTGTAGCAAACACTAGTTTGACTAGGTCTAAAAGAAGGACTATCCCATTACTCATCTCCTGTCTCTCATACACCTTCTCCTCTTAGACACATTCCTCCTCTCTTTTTTTCCTCCCTTCCAACTTGATTAAATATATTGTTTAACGTCATCATTTTTCTTATGGCTCGTATTACAATATTAATTATATTGAATACATTGAATGTTGGTTCGTATTTTCAATAAAGGAAAATAGACAAAAAATTGCAAATAACTAACACCTGGTAGGCCAGAGCAGTTACCTTGTTCCAAAACATCTAAGGATTCTATATACTCCAGAAGGAACATTGCCTGGGATAGTTTGACATTAGGAATGTGTGTATCCAGAGCTGGGGCGCACGCAGAGGGGGGGGGGGTTCTGGTACTACAGTAACCCCTCCCCTTCGCGAACGAACGGGCGCTAAACATTGCCCCTACACAGCAGCACTGTACTGTACAGCACTGCCACGGACGCTTCTTTGACAGCACAGCGGCTGCTGTACAATTCAGCATCGCCGAAATGGAGCTGCCGCGCATGCGTGGCTGCATGCGCAGCAGCTCTATATATATTTTTTGGGTGGGGGGCCCCTTTAAAAATCCTGCGTTTGCCCCTGCAGAGTGGCAGCAAGACAGCAGAAATTTCCCAATTACCACAAATTCCCGGCAAATTGACTGAGGTCTTTCGAAATATCTTGCAAACAGCATTTTACGATTTTGTTAGGTTCTATACATTTACAGTGAAGGTTCTAGACCAGGCCTGTCCAACCTGCGGCCCTCCAGGTGTTGTGAAACTACAAGCCCCAGCATGCTTTGCCGGTAGACAACCAGTTGATAGCTGGGACTTGTAGTTTCACAACACCTGTAGGGCCGCAGGTTGGACAGGCCTGTTCTAGACAGAGCACCGTCACCCACCAATCAAAAATATCTATTTTGTTTAGTAAATGCAGAAAACAATGAGATGTTTACATCGCTTGGCATATGGTAGGTACTCCATTCACCCAGAACAAAAACGACTCACCCTGTTTCAATAGCCAGCCCTCACGATCTGGGTTGAAGAAGGTGTGAGTTAGGTCATTTCCATCATCCTCTGGAATTTTAAATGGTTCATTCTTTATACTGTCGTATAGATTCTAGAGAAAGTAATAAGAAGTATCGTGGATGAAAATACAGGACTCAGCAGACCATACCAGCGCCTTGTTGTGTTTTTATCTATGGTTTTGTTTCAAAATATTGCCTTATTGTCATAGCAGCTGTCCATCAAGCCTATTTAAGACACATTTGGGTGTGGCTCACAAGCCAGCCCTTGCTAGATGTAAACCCCTATACCTGGGAGGTGAGTGCAGCTGATTTTAACTGCATTTTAATGGTGTTTAAAGCATATAGGTCAGTGTAGGACCTGCATATAATGAGGTAACCGTGAAGCTGGGATGCAGGCTTAAGTCTTTTGATCAAAATATGAACTAATACCTCAAGTTTCCATTTTGCTAAATACACACAGATATGCAGTGAAAAGGATAAGCGCTGACAACTGTCTTTTTTGTTTTGTATACATAACAGCGCCTTGTTGACCTATCCAAAAGCTGTTTTACGTAATAGTAGACGTAACAATTTTGACTTTATGAAACGTTAGATCGGTTGCCAAAAGAAAAAATACTTTTTCAGAAAAAAGTTGTTGCTACCCAACAAAACCGCCTCAGTCTCTGTCATTAATGGAACATGTTCTTATATCAGGCGATGCCCAAACAGATGTATTTTGCTTCTAATTAATGTTCCATATACTGCATCATTAAAGGATAATTCCTTGTTACTAAACAATTTGGCGAGTCCCCCTATAGCTGTACAAGTCCAGCATCAATGATTCTCTCTCTTTTTTTGGGTGGGAATTTTTTTTTTTTTTTTTATGATACTTTTTTTTTTTAATCGTTTGATCAGTAATGCCTTTATTACTACCATATGACTTTAATTACACAATTTTTTTATTTTTCTGTGCGTTCTTTTGCAAATTTATATATCACATAGGTATTAGACGTACCCTGCAGGGTCTTGTGTAGTAGAGGACAGCAATTGTACACCTGAATTCAACAGCGTACGTATCTTGAGATGTGTGCTTTGTAGAATTTGTGGGTACGTAAAGCCTAAATATGTGCATAGAATACAGAACGCGAGTAACATTTAGAATGGGTGCCCTAATGAATCAGGTCCAATATATGCAACCACAGTAAATAGCATGTAGTATATAGTAAGTAGCATTATTTACACACATATATATATATATATATACACACACATATTATATACACACATATATATATATATATATATATATATATATATACACACATACATATAAGGTATATAAACCGCACACCAGCACTTACCCTCAGAAGATCCTCCGGTAGGTCACCTCCATCGTTGATGCCACGGTTCATGGCTATAAATCTATCTAAACCTGGTTTGTCCTTGACGTTGGGATTGTGCAGACTTGTGTTCAGCATGATAATAGCAAAAGACAATACATAGCATGTGTCTGCGGGCAAAGGAGATCAGACATTAGTAGAGGGAATGAGTAAATAGAAGACAGACACTAGAACATTGTGAAGACAAAGACCGGTAATGCAGAGAATTTAGACACATGTAAGAAAAGCAAATATGCAAATAAACCTGTTATACCCCATTGGATAAGCACCAATCATTAACATGTACCTCAGCCAAGAGTAAAGTGACAGCAGGAAGAATTAGCTGGGAGAGAAGAAAATAAATATTCTACAAACCTGTAGACTGGAAAACCCCAGGGTTACACTGACAGTAGCGTTGAGCAAATGCTTCCATCATGCGATCAATCTTCTGGGCCTCTCCGGGCAAGCGGAAACTCCACAAGAACTGGCTGAAAGAGAAAGACACTTCAGGGCTATACAACGTTGGATGAATCTAGGGCCAGAGAGCTAAGGATTCACCCTCTCAATGTACAGAAATGACAGGCATCATGCCCCCAACTCACCGAAGTGCCTGCACCAAGTTAAGGTCCATAAATTCATGAAGCTCCACAAACGCGTGAAGGATACGGATGTTGAAGTCATCACTGCAGAAAATACACGTGTCAACAGTAAAAAAAAAATGTACATTATGAAACATTTACTTAGGATTGGCTACTTGGGCCTCCAACTGTGAATGTGCATCTGTGAGAGACTCATTAAGGAAATTAAAGCAAAAACCCAGGAGTAACTTTGTACCTGGGCAAAACCATGTTGCATTGGAGGGGGGAGGTAAATTTAAAATGCTGGTACAAATTTATAGTTGGGATAGAGCATGTCATAGATCTACTTTAAATGTCAGTGCAAGAATAAAGCTATCAAATATTTGTGAGCTGCATGAAAAAGAAGCCAATATTTATCTTATGTGCAAAATAATAAACTAATTTGCACCCCTTGCATTGTAACATTGTTTGTCCAGGAGCAAATTTACTCCTTTTTTCTTTTAGCTTTGCTCTCCTTAAGGACTCAGTTTTGAGCCTAATTGCAGGTCACATGTTGGCAATGTTTTTATTACGATGGTTAAAATTGTCCAAGAAATGGATTATCCTGTAAAGGTGCAACGAGTGTCCCATTGAAGACATACGATTACAGCAGATTACCAGGACCTCCTGAGGACCAATAAAGTCCTAAAGCATGAGGACTACACCCTAAATGGACCGTCTGTGGCTCTTTATCTCATTTAAATAGTCTCATCCCGCAAAACAATTGCTTGAATCTGTCTCTATTTGCTTAATGTTATTTTTCAACCATAAGGCCAAGCAGACACGGTTGATATTTTTTGCATTTAATTTTAAAGAGCATTCTAAAGCCTCTAAACGCACTTTCATGAAATTATTCAAATAATATTATAAGCGGATGGACCTGTACAGGCACGCGTAGAACTCTCTGTTCAAAGTGAGGACAAAGTACAAGGATTTGTCGATGATTTTATCTGGCGTCATTTTTCAACGACTGTGTATCCCAGCCCTAGGGCGGCAATAAGTTGAATACATTTGTTTGCAGATAGACTTATTATAAAGTGAGGAATAGGATTTAAAGTGGCCATTCCCCTTAAGCTCAGAACCCCATGGAGGACTAACTACCCTCCTCTTACCGTTCTCCCAAGTAGTCCCCAATAGCGGTTTTGTTCAGCCCTTCTCCTTTGTACAAGAACTGAGCGATGCTCTCACAGGTATTTGTCAAGAGCTCATTCGCGATCAGGAACTGGATGCCCTACAAAAAAAAAAAAAAAAAAAAAAAAAAAGTTGACTCCATGGATAACGGGAATAATGCACAGAAGGTTGTTGACAAAGAAATTATACAAAGTACAAACCTTTTTGGGGTCCATATTGAATTTCTTTCTTCCCATTGCAACTTGTTTATTCTTTTGCAGGTTCTTCCTGTGGGTCAATGTACAATTAGGGTGACAAGGCCTTGGCAGAATATGATACAATATAAGAATGGTTAAGTCGCAATTCACAGGGAATCGGACCACCACTTATTACTAATAGAGTCTCAATTGGAGAGCTTGTGTCTCCATTCCCTGGGGGTATATATACTAAACTGCGGGTTTGAAAAAGTGGAGATGTTGTCTTTAGCAACTAATCAGATTCTAGCTGTCATTTAGTAGAATGCACTAAAACGACAGCTAGGAACTGACTGGTTGCTATAGGCAACATCTCCACTTATTCATACCCGCAGTTTAGTAAATAACCCCTTGGGAAGACAAGAGACCCGTTGTAACAAAGAGAATTTTCTCTTTTAAGTAAAATGTATTAAAAAAATAAATACATAAAAATCTTCTAGCCTATCCCTTATAATCTAAAGGTAGACACTTAGATTGTCATTGCATAAGATTTGGAAAAGGTTATGGGAATGCAAGTGAATGGAATTTAATAGTTTTACAATGATGCTAGTAGGAGATGTGGCGGCGTGGCGTACCACTGTATACACCCCACTTCCACCACTGGTCCAACCTACATACAGGACCACACCACTAAGATACTGCATTGCCTATCTAAAGTTAAGTCTTAAATTAAATCATAAAAGTCAGTACACACTGGGACTGTAGTTTATTACATGACACTTTTGGGTGTTTGAGGGGCAATTACAATCCTTGCAGTACGTTTAGCAACGCACTTTGGCGCAAAAGTGCAACTAGAATGTGCAAAATATGTCACATCGAGAATCCAGGGACAGCGCTGGGTTTCTGGTACCTTTGAACAGCCAGAGAATTTAAGCTACTTTATGCTTGGGGAGGAACAGGCCGTCTACCCATTAAATGGGGATGGCTTCCTACATCTACTTTCCGACAACTCTTTTAAATTATCCCAGCCTGCAAAATAAAATTCAATTTATCCATTTAAGTACCAAAATAGGTTCATCACTTACGGTGTGTGCATAACTCCCACTTAAAAAGGAATGCCCCCAACGTACCCAATTCATCCCATTAGATGTTAAAACACTTGACCAAAAAAATCTATGCACTTTCCTGTAAAAACAGATACATATGCGCAAAAGTTGGCACAGAAAGCCAGAGAAGAGCATTTGCCTGCATCGATGGGTGTAGGGGAAGCCCAATTCAGGCTACCCTGACCTAGCCTGCTTGTCACTCAGGGGTTGTCCTAATAATCAAATCACAGTTTACCAATTACTAGTAATATTTTGCTATGAATGTATAATTTCCAGATAATTCAAAAGCCTGATAATAATAGCCAAGCAGGCAAAAAATAGGGAAAATTACATAGCTGGGCATCAGTAACAAAATGTGTCTGCACTGGATCTTCAATCATTTAAGTTTTAGTACTGCATGGCTGTCTACACTAAGGGGTATATTTACTAAACTGCGGATTTAATAAAGTGGAGATGTTGCCTATAGCAACCAATCAGATTCTAGCTCTCATTTTGTAGAGTGCACTAAATAAATGACAGCTAGAATCTGATTGGTTGCTATAGGCAACATCTCCACTTTATCCGCAGTTTAGTAAATATACCCCTAAATCTATTTATTCTGACACACCTGTTTACAAGGCCTGTACAAACGCTGCTGGCACTGTTGAGCATACCTGCTCACTGGACACAGGGCCCGCATTTGGGCAGGACAAAGAGGACAATTTCCCGGAGCCCCTTTTCAACGCACTGTTATGCACTCGCATTCCGGAATGTCTAGTGAGCAGAGAACTAGAACATAATGGAGGAGGAGGAACCCTTCTAGCTCCTCATACTTAGTACTGGGCTGCAGATGGTATGTGGCACTTTGTCTGCAGACTAGGAGCCATTTTTTTAAAGAAAGGTCATATGGTTTGATTTGTATTGGCTTCAATAAAATGGCCTCAATTATGGTTCTTAGGCAAATAATACAACCATTACCATTTTGGCTCTAGTGATTACTAATGGTTATAGAAGAATGGAAAAGATGAAGGCTACATTCCCTGTGATCCTCTACACCAGTGATAGGCAACCCGATACACTTCAGCAGTCGTATGGGGCGACCCTCTAACCAACAAAAGTGACGTACATTCACCTTAATAAGTTAAAACAATACATTTAATCAAAGAAAGACACCTATATGTAATAACATATCAGCAAGCAGTATATTGGAAGATAAATAGGTATTACAAGCTATCGAAAAACTAATCTAGAATCAAGGAACCCAAATACAAGTGCTCCCGGCAGTCTGGAACCGCATTGCTGTGAGTCACTGTCCTGTATGTCTTTGTACTTTAAGTAGAGCACGGGGAATTGAGGAGTAATCTAAAGGGAGTTTAATATTTTAATGATAATTTGCATCCTGCTTGTTTGCTTCTAGGTCTCACACATATATAATATAAAGTAGCCCTTTGTTTGCAGAGGAATAAAGAGAATACTGCTCAATGTACCAAGACTTAATGACGGGTGTTCATGTCTTAATACAAGAGCACCGGAATAGAAGGGAGCAGCAGAAGTATGAATGACTCATTCCGCTAATCATTAATATGATCTCGTGTGCCACTGTTCTATTGTCTCACTCCCCCAGTAGTTCATGCTGTTCTTCCACGCTCTATTTCATACAGTTTCCCAACAGTTCAATATGTGTATACTTTTATGTACATGCAGTCTATTAGGTCAGTTCGTGAGTGAGGTTATCTCCGCTGAACAGCAGTTGAGAAGTGGAATGGAAATAGCAGCAGATATTTTTAACTACATCATGACCAGAAACACACGTCTAACAGAAGATCCGAGACTTGCCCATGACTCAATGATATGCAGGTGCCTGTATAACCGGAATCTCAAGACAATTACACTGTGCGAGCAGAAAGAAACAATCGTACGCCTCTCACCTCTCCTCCAAGGATCCCAAATTTTCAATCTCATTTGTAACATCTGCGATCTCTTCCTTAAGTCGCTGAAAATAAAACAAAACATAATTACATAAGGATCATAAAAAAAGGAAATGATGGTATGGATGACATTACAGGACGCATACTAGCTCTCTATACTGAACGGAAATGCTCATCACTTTGCTATTGAAGTTAATTTATCTCTATCATACCTCTACGGTTTCTCAGCATTATATTAGAGAGGCCTTTGAGACACATCCACACAGTACAATGACTATTCGTAGCACACAAACACACACAGCATCATTTTCACATAATTAATTTGCCTTATTTTAAAACATTTACAGTTTAAGTGAATTCCATTGATATTCTGGATTTCCCATTTCCCCTCATAACCATGCCAAGTTCCAATGAAATACTAATTCATTTGATTCCCTTTTATTTCATTTTTAAATCTGTTTAATTTTTGCCCTGATCTTTTGTAATCTACTCTGCACCACATACGCTCGTGACAATTCAAATAAATCAAGGGAAATTGTAGACTTTTAACCAATAAAACCGCCATGATTTTAGACTGGGAAATCCTGATAAGAAGTAAGCTTCATAAGCAAACCGAGGGGGGATTTCCTAGTGCCTGTAAACCCCCCTCCAAGCCTGGGGCACTTATAATTGAGGTGACTGGACCCTGCCCCTGCTTCACACGGCTCTGCTTGAAAAGAGAGAGCTGCGTGCACCTAACAGTAGGGAACGCAGCATTGCCCATGTATATTATGGGGATAGGAAGAGTTGGAGAGCAGCCAAACACTGTCTAAAATTATAGCCACGCCCCCATGCATGCTTGTCACGCCCACTGGCGGCGTGGTGTGTAAAACCCCTCTACAAATCCTGTGTTTGCCCCTGAGCTTCATAGAAAGGGGATTAAAGTATAGCGCAGCTGTAATAAGCCACCATACAGGCCCTTCTGCTGCCCATTAAGATTCACCGGCAGGTTGGTCATGCTTTAGTGTTTCAGTTCTTTCCCTAGCGAGCCGTTGGTAATCTCCTATTTGCATAATAGAATGTCTACCCTTCTTCATGTCGGTTTTGCACTAAAGACAGAGGATGAAATCTGTGTTATCTGTAGCAGTAGTGAATTAATATCCAATACCCAATTTTGTACTTGGCTATTTAAACCTTGCCTGTCCGTTTCTGGCTCTCTCCTGTAACTATGTAAGAAGTGGCGGGTACAGTGTCCTTTGACTGACACCACATTTATTAGACAGCGGTAATTGAACTATGTTCCCTGGGTAATAACACAGAGGACATTCACCTGTATATCTTCCAGCAGTTTCTGCTTCCGACGCTGAATGTTCTCCAATTCCTCTCGCTCCTGCAGCGTCAGGTCGCTGGGAACTAAGGGAAAGCGATGAGTTAATACATACACACACACACAATCCTCCAATAATATACAGCTTTGTTGCAGTTATGTATGTTAAGAAACCGCTTTGCCCCAATTATAAATGCAGAATACATCCCGATTTATCTATGACTATTGCCTGACTCACACACTCCTGCTGATATGCAGAACCTCAACTCTCGTCAGACATGTTGTGACATCCAATCCACTTAGTGATCTTGTCTGTAAACAGTCTGTTACCTCCTCACAAAAAGAAGAGATGACCTCATACAACCAGAGACGACTTTATTAGGGATATTGATAACAGTTTCTTTGCCATACAATAGTTAGTATTTTGGAGGACAGAAAGAGAGAGAGAGATTGTAACTTACCAGAGTTTGATGCTTCAGCCGTTAAGTTCCGCCGTGGAACGCATATGCGTTCCACTGACAGGAAGTTCGGTGATTGGAACACAAATTCCAAACTTCCTGTCAGTGGAACGCACATGCGTTCCACGGCGGAACTTAACGGCTGAAGCATTAAACTCTGGTAAGTTAAAATCTCTCTCTCTCTTCAGCCCTTAAGCTTTGCGCCCTGGGCGAAGGCACCGTCCGCACCAATGTTTCTTTGTGATGGCATAAAGAAACATTGTGCCATCACACACATCTCTCTCTCTCTCTCTCCTATAGTCAATCATGAAGTGAATATGGGAAATTTTATACTGTGAATTAATTACCAGAGTAATTAAATCCATGCATTATACACAACATTCACGTTATGAATACAGGAGTTGCAGTAACAATAAGTGTTTGTGCGGAAATGAAAGCAAAATGGGGAAGTTCAGAGCTAGAAGCATTTACTGAAACACGGGCGATAACAACGGTTATGGAAAGCTCTTGTGATGACGCACTGTAATTGAGAAATAAGCCAAAGGAAACTGATGTAAGGAATGAGCAGATTTCTGTTATGTTCAGGAAAAATTTAATGATAAAGCGAAGGTTTTGTGGATGGACCATTTAGTAAGATATATTACAAAATGTTATTAATTGTAGGTACTGTATATGTTATAAGTTTACAATGATTTGGAATACGGAGAAACATATAATCTATTAGATGCTAGTACAAACACTCCGTCAGGTCAGTGGTATTTTCTGCACACAAAAGCCGCTCCTATGGTACATGTGGTTTAACATCAAGGACACAATGACTTAGGTGGTCACATCATAACCAAAAATGATAATACAGGTATCTAGCCATGTATTCAGGCCATAGAACATATTAGTCAGTAGAAACGTGTACCCACCCAAATTTATACACACATCCTATTTTTTATTTATTTTTTAAATTCGGTATCCCCCTCCTTCCCAGGTAACGGAATGAAATGCTTCCACCCCTGGGACAATTCTCAGGACCCCGCCCTCCCCTATAGAGAACTTAAAATTTGAAGTCCCCAGATATAGCTGGATACTTTACAGCCATACTATTATGGATCACTATGTCATCGGTCCAGTCATGTGACCACATCACTATAACATTAACCACCCCTCCATATATCTGCCATATGCATTCCCTAATAAGCATACACGTAGAGTCCAAAGCGGGGAGTCACTGTTGCATTTATAGCCAGATGAGAAACCATCTTAACCTATATCCAAATGAATGGAATCGCATGGACACGATGGATGAGCCGATGACGCATATAGACATATCTTTGGTGTCATTGGCTGACAGTGGTTCACTCATTGGGCAAAGCAATGTCCCTTGTTCCTATGTTGGCGATTTTGCCATAATGTGTGTGTCCAAATCTGCAACATATCTAAAAGTTTAGAGATTGGACCAAATGACTAGATCTGGATATGTTATGGGCATTTTGATTACTGTTGCACACTTGTCTAACTTGGTGTCTTATAAAGACAATAAAACAGTCATTTTCAATGTCTATCAACATCTGAAACACATTAATTCTAGAGCACGTTAACTGTTCTGTTTACCATGATTCAAAACTTTGCCCCGTTAAGTATCACTTGTCATCGCAGACTGATGACTTAACGGAGCAATTTACTATTAGTCATGCCGGGAAATCGCATCCGATAGAAGACTGTCCTGGTGATGAATCTATAATAATGAAATCTAGGGTCACACATGCACAAAGGTCATTTCAATTAATTAATGCAGGGAAGAACAGGAAGAATGAAGATCCCTCTCCTGCGTTGCTCTCCCCATAGGATCTTCATATGGCATTAGCCATTGGGGTCAAGGCCAGAGTTTGATAAATCTGCCCACATAGCAGTCCCCATTTAGTATTATGGAGATACCTCCTGCGTTACGCTTTTGTTAAACGGTCACTATGTTTAAAGATGCTGAAACCATGCTTAAAATGCAGTTTCCGCATGGTTTGACACTTGAAAAACAGGACCCAAGTCTCTATAAATGCGTGTTATAAAAGGTAAAATGGGCAATTGATAAAAAAAAAAAAAAGTTGATTTTTATATTATTATACATTTTTTCTACCTACAAGACGACATTGAAAAAAGCAAGCTGAAAGCAATTTTCAACCGTGTTGTTTAAAACATTAAAAGAACAAAAAAATATTTTAATCTACCACTTTCATTTTAGTTTTTTTTCACTTTCGGAAGTATGTGGTCTTTCTTTTTTTAATGTTTTGCTAAAAGTATCAAGCAGCTTTCATGCTTGTCCAATTCTGTTTATTTGGAGTCAATAGAAATCTTTGCTTCTGTCACCTGACTTGATTTCAATGTGTTCCATCCACGAATACATAAACGTTTGTCACGGTAATGCAGAGCCAGATATGAAGAGGACCTCACACAAGCAACTTGTTTACCAATAGGTCAGTGCAATGGGAAATGAAAGCAGCAATCCCTAATGTGAGGTTGTCTATCAAACAGAAATCACTGTGGCGGCTACAAGAAGAATGTTGGTATTTACAATTCTCCTTGTTTTTATTTTTCTTCAGGCTGCAATTAATGATTTATGATTGTTGACACCGGCAGATGATGCATACATGCCAACTCTCCCGGAATGTCGGGTAGGTCTCCCGGAATCCCGGGAGAGCTGGCGATTCTCCTGCATCTGCCCACTTCACTAAAGTATAGCCGGCATGTACGGGTGGAGAGGCGGGGCTTCATGATTCGTGTCATTTTGGCCCCGCCCCCAGCGATGTAATGCTTGTTTGGGGTCTTTTTACCACTGTAAAAATACCCAAAACAGGCATTACGTCACCGGGGGCGGGGCCAAAATGCCGCAAATCATGAAGCCCCGCCCCCTCCACCCATACACCCCTCGTGCCCTCCAGGATCTCCCAGACCCGGCCAACGTAAGGTTGGCAAGTATGAGATGATGTAGTCAGCACAGAAGATCTGGGATGCCCCTCTGAGCTCTGTCTGTCTCCTTCTCCCCTCTCTGCCAGCACCTGATCACATGACATGCTGCGGCAGCCCGGTGGGCAAGTGGTTAGCACTTCTGTCTCACATCACTGGGGTCATAAGTTCAATTCCCGACCATGTCCTTATCTGTGTGGAGTTTATATGTTCTCCCTGTGTTTGCGTGGGTTTCCTCCGGGTGCTCCGGTTTCCTCCCACACTCCAAAAACATACTAGTAGGTTAATTGGCTGCTATTAAATCTACCCTAGTCTGTGTGTGTGTGTGTGGTATGTTATGAGTTTAGACTGTAAGCACCAATGAGGAAGGGACTGATGTGAGTGAGTTCTCTGTACAGCGTTGTGGAATTAGTGGCGCTATATAAATGGTAGTAATAATAATAATAATAATAATAATAATAATAATAAATTACATGCTGAGAGCTGTGAGCCTGTCTAGCAGACTGACTGTGTCTGGCAGCCACATTTGTTTTCCAATGTGAGCTTATGAAAAGGAGACAATGATTTCAGATGCTTGCTTAACTTGTTGTTTAAAGAAAAACATCTATGTCGGATTGTTGGTTTAACTGTCAAAATCATGAACAGTGCAGGGAGAATGGCAGTATGCAAGGAGAACAATTATTAACGCATCAACACAGATTATAAACCAATTTATGGGTGCAAGATAAACAATGGAATGTGTTTATTTTATGATGGGTAAATCAGCCATGTAGAAGAACAGTTGAGTCACAATTGATGTCAGACAATATACTAGAACCAAATGTTATTGTGGAGGGACTAAGCCAATAGGGTTTTAGGATTTTTTTTTATATGCATAGAAATTTCTGCTCCTACATATATTGTTAAAGTCATTATATGGGATATGTAGTATCTGAAGTGCAGAGAAAACGACAAACAAGGAGCAGAATGAAGAGAGACCAGTTAGATTTCACCCCTTTAGAAATGGGGCAAGTATTTCTATAACCTGAGGTACCATCACTGACATTGAAGAGGAACTGGCTCTTTTAAAGCCCACAAAAATTAGAAAGATGAGTAACAAAATTACTAAGCTTCAATAAAACTTCTATGCACCAATTATTCTGCTTATAGAATGATAGTTTTCTGCACGTGTCTGTAGAACATAAATTTTGCTGAACTAAAACAAAAATATCAACTTAGAGTCCTCAGCAGCCAAGTTCTTACGAATCATAAGTGGAATTTACACCGCAAGTATAGCTATAAAAAGATCTTTCCATATCACATTAACTGTGCAGTTTTGCATACAAAACCTATAAGAAATGCTGACTTTTTATTTATTTATCATATGACACGAAAATAATATATAACTTCCCCAAACCAGTATATACAAAACATGTAACTAGGAGCAAAAACGTTCCTGTAATGTTACAAATTTATAACACGAGACCTCTGATGAAGTCCCGATGACGAAACGCGTAGGGTTGTGGCTTGACATGAAAGAAACATTGTGCCATCACATACTGCATCCAGCTGAAAAGTTTGGTATGACCCTGCAGGAGCTGATTGTTGTATATAAACGTTAATTAATGAACTTATTGGCACACATTTAGTATGTTGTTTCCTGCTGCTTAATAAACTATAATTTTTAATGCACTATGGAGCGCTCCCTTTTTTAATGTTGTTTTAATTGAGCCCGTGGAGGATTCTAAATAAAAGGAAAGCTGCGGATCATTGGAAAATCTTAGTGCAAGAAGTCATTTGGAGGATTCCCGGTGCTGAGAAAAACTTCTAGCAGCAGAACATTGAAGTGTTATATAATGACACATCTGAGAGAGACTTTTCACTTTTTGGCCCTATATGCATTTACATTGGGAAATGGAGCACACTATATTTTAAAGATAACAACTTTTACAACCGATTTATTTTCCTTTTGTCCAAGAACAGTTCTAGAGATGGGTTCATACCAATATATTATAACTACCTGCTGGAACATAGCAAAGGTATGGCATTAATTCCACTAAATGTGGTATGATTTCTTACACATATACACTAGAAACATGATTATGTTATATTGATTCCTTGGACGATAAATTATCTATAGGGTCCTTAGGAGACTGTATATGTCACTAACACATCTGGCTAATTAAAGTAATTACAAATTTATACAGAGATCTTCTCAAACATTAAAGATCATGCCTGCGTTTTCGCGGGTTTCCTCTGGGTATTCTGGCTTAGTCCTACAGTCCAAAACACACTGTTAGGTTAATTGGCCTCTGAGAAATTAGCCCCTAGAGTGTGTACGTGTGGTAGGGAATTTAGAATGTAAGCTCCAATGGGGCAGAGACTGATTTAAAAGATTAGATATTCGCTCTATAGCTCTGTGTAACTTGATAGGTACTATCTAAATAAATAAGTATATAAATACTGGAAGCTTGGAAATTATTAATCCATTATGTTTCCCGTAATGAATATACACTGAACTTGGAGTGACCCCAATATGGTCCTTCCTAGCCAAATAAATTTCAGCCAAGGTTTATGGTCCTTGGGACTCTTTGCTGGCCAATAAAAAAGGGAGGATTGCTATTCTGTGATAACGGGGCATGTCTCAGTAAATAATCATTAATACAATAACCCCTTATTTACTTGAACATATTGAGTTGTTGTAAGCCACATTATTACATTATTGTCCTTATGATTCTGATTAGGATATAACCATGACAAACCTAAAGAGAGTAAATGTGTACTTTCTATATGATGTATGCATTACTCCACATGTGGCTCAAAGTCTACTCCTATGTTGCAAAGTACAGGACAAACTTAACAATACTGATTTTACAAACTGCATGTTTGTAAGAATTATATGAGGTTTTTTTGCTGAATAACAATCTCACAATTACAGTATTCAAGTAATTGCTTCTTAAAGTCAAGCAAGTAGCATTTCCTCGATAATTTAAATGGGGGATATTGTTAACACTGGATTTTAGCTCAGCCAAGTAAGCAAGATGAAAACTCTGGATCATGTAAATGCATACTTGCCAACTCTCCCGCAACGTCTGGGAGACTCCCGAAATTCGGGTCGGTCTCACGGAATCCCGGGAGAGCAGGCAAGTCTCCCGCATCTACCTTCCCGAAATGACGCGATTCGCGGTGAATCGCTGCATTTTGGCCCCGTCCCCACACAGCATTTCTGTTGCGGTGCCAAAATGACATGTTTGGCCGCGCCCCTCCCCAGTTAACGCCCCTCTCCTGGATAGAACTTGCCGAAAGTAAGCATGTATGTGTATATGCAAATATAGAAGGATCTCTATGCAGAATTAGATGTGTTTGTGCTTTACTGAAAATAATAATATAATTACTGATATTAGAACACACTAATCTGCAAAGAGGAACTAGTTAAGGGTTTCTGCACTGCAATAACATAGCTTTCTGTGTATTTTAAAAGTATTTAGTATTTATCTAGACGGGCTCTGTAGAATGCTTAGGACTGATAAAAAAAGAAGCAATTTCAGGTAGAATGTTTTTGACAGATAAGACCAATTTATAGTACTGGTTTTCAGCAAGTTATTTTACTGCTGAAAGTTCCAAGCGATTTGCTAATAGCACAGTAGTGTACTGGGGCATTCAAAGCATGCAGTTCAACCTGGAACATTTTATTTTGTATGTAAATTCTCTTGCTAAATAAACTACAAAGAGCTGGCATGTTTGCATATGTAACAAGTAATTTATTTATTTACACCCTAATTGTATGTGCTCTACGTGTGCATGATACAAAATATAAGTACAGTTTGTTTCCTCTTAATGATTACAAAAAGAAGTGCATTTTGTTTTTCTGTTACTAACTAAACATTGGTGACCTTTCATAGTCAAAGTTGTCCATAGACAGTCCGATTTTTTCACTTGCATGGAGCGCTAAATGACCAAATCTGTTGGCCACTTTTGTTGCCCATGCGAGTGACAAAATAGAATGGATAGGGTCACGCACACCCACATTGTACAACAGTGTGTGTAATTGGCCAATGACACAAAGGCAGAGTATAGACAAAAAAGTAGCATATTTTCATCCTCATTTATTTATATAGCGCCACTGATTACGCAGCGCTGTACAGAGAACTCACTCACATCAGTCCCTGCCCCATTGGAGCTTGCAGTCTAAATTCCCTAACACACACACACACACACACACACACAGAGACTAGAGTCAATTTTGATAGCAGCCAATTAACCTACTAGTATGTTTTTGGAGTGTGGCAGGAAACCGGAGCACCCGGAGGAAACCCACGCAAATACTGGGAGAACATACAAACTCCACACAGATAAGGCCATGGTCGGGAATTGAACTCATGACCCCAGTGCTGTAAGGCAGAAGTGCTAACCGCTTAGACATATCTTAAAGTAAAAGTGGACCTGTCACCTACACACTGTAATGGCATCAATTTTGTAGGAGTTGGGCCAGAAATGACATGTCTCCATTGTCTGTAGGTGACAGATCCAATTAAAGCAACCAAGAGTCAGGACTCCCATATCCTTCACTGCTAGTGACATCACGTCAATGTCGCATTAAGGGAATAGGTGAGCATGGGTAAAAATCTAGTAATACGAATATGTTTTTCTGTAACGAGTGGGGTTGTGACATAAAACATATTTGATGGATTAATTATTTATTATTCATATCAATGACTTGGGGTGCAGAATGGACTGATACAGATATATGGCAGTGTGAAGTGAGCAACTTCTGAATGCTTTTCTGTTCAGTTTAGTTCCACCATAATTCAAGTGTAAACGTTCTATGTGTATTAATGCAAAAGTGCAGAAATGTGAAAATAACCGTTTGGTAAACGTAAGCATTCTTCCTTTGTAATTCTTATATGGTATTTCATTTTACTTTAGTATAGCCAATATACACCAAATATGAAAATAAACAAGCCTGATGTGCAGAATTGTTTAAACCTATGTTACAATAAATATTTTAAAACAATAAAGTGAAAATGAACTCTAGCGATAGGCAGGGTGTAGATGGACATATTAATCTTGTATGAAAACATGAAAATGACAGCTAGAGATCATCACTCCTGTGGCATGATACTCACATGACGTGAGAACATTGGAGCAGTTAAAAGTTATCAATGGTACATATCAGACCGCACGGTACTCACTAACAATTATGTGAACGATGTTGTGATTGACAGTTATATATTGTCATTATAGGCACATTGGCCTTTTAGAACATTAACGAAACAACCATGAAAGGGACATATATACAGAGTACTGGGCCCAACGCGTTTTTAGTCTTTGTAAAATCTGTTCCTTTCTATGATGTGATCAGTTGGCGTGGCTCAGCATTATTTATATGGCTAATGTAAGACAAACCCTTTGAAACCCACATTTTTCAGTCCAAAATGTTATACATAATGTTGTGCAGGAAACATTTTACCCTCTTGGCAACAATGGTTTAGTCATCACACTCTCATGCTAAAAGGCAATAGAATTGACAATCTCAAGGTGAACAAATCGTGTCCTTTAAGTGTTTCGGACATTTAAATGATCATGTATAAAAACAAGTATGTAAAGTTGGTGTGAGAAACGAATCAGGTGCAAAAATAAATAGCGAGAGATACTTGTAAAAACATTTAAAACGACAGTTTTACTAAAACTACCGCGTTTTCATAATGCAATATGTTCTTTAATAACTTTTTTCAGAGAAAAAGCACAGATAGATGTTTTTGTTTGTCTTGTGATAATGCTGCAGAATCAAAACCACCGAGCCCATTGGATCGTGGGGAACTGGAAGAGTTAGAATACCGACACATGTGGAAATCTACTGCTAAAATTAACTGAAATACAAGTTTGCATGTAACAATAAACATCACTTTAAAATGTAACAACGTTGAAAATAATAACCTCATCTTTCTATTTGTTTAAGACATAAGCAAGTTATTTCAATGACATTTTAATGTGTTGTCCACCATAATAGTGTATTTCAGTATTGATTGTTGAAGACAAAAAAAGATGGCAGTGCAGCTTTGTGCTATAGTATCTCTACAGCGGTGGTGGGAAACAGGCGGACCCCCGAGCCTTCACCTGTGGCCCCTAGCTCCTTCCTGCTTTATTGCCGCATGTGTCTGTTATAGCTTGTAACACTTGTTTAAAATGTCTGCTGATATGTTATTACAGAGAGGCGTCTCTTTCTTTGATTAAATGTATTGTTTTAGCATATTACTGAGATTAAGGGCTAGATTTACTAAGCTGCGGGTTTGAAAAAGTGGGGATGTTGCCTATAGCAACCAATCAGATTCTAGCTTTCATTTAATTAGTACTTTCTACAAAATGACAGCTAGAATCTGATTGGTTGCTATAGGCAACATCTCCACTTTTTCAAACCCGCAGCTTAGTAAATCTAGCCCCAAGGGTGATGTGTGGCCCTATTGAAGGTTAGAGGGCCCTACCATGTGGCCCCTGAAGTGTTTCAGGATGCCCATCAGTGTTCTATAGGGGCGATAGGAGGATTCACACTAAACCCAACAGGACAAGCGTCGAGGAGTTGAATTGTCACTGCTAACAACTATACAAACACATCATCATCATCAACATTTATTTATATAGCGCCAGCAAATTCCGTAGCGCTTTATAATTGGGAACAAACATTAATAAGACAATACTGGGTAATACATACAGACAGAGAGGTAAGAGGACCCTGCTTGCAAGCTTACAATCAAACACTTTTTTAGATGTACAATGTAGTGTTACAGGGCCGAGTCATAAAGGGGCCAAAAGATCACCAGGACAAGAGTCTACCGTAGACTTTCTAGGCTTACAGTGCCTTGATGGTAGTCCAAATCTTAAATCTGAACATAAACCATGCTTTACCCCTGTGCAGTACTACGGCTAACTGCCGGGGGTACAGTATTAGGCCATACTGACCCACTTTGTGGACTACCCCTCAGGGTCCAAAAGGCAAGTGTAGGGTGTGCAATTTGTCATCAAGGTCCCGCCCTCTTTACAAGATGGAGAGGCAGGATTCAGGAGGGTGGCACGCTCTCTCGGGTGTCCAGGAGAACCCCCCGAAATTCAGGAGTCACCCGGATGTTCAGGGAGAGTGGGCAAAAATGCATTAAATACTTTGTTACACGTTCCCTTGTTTCACTAGCGGATGTCAACGCTCCTGGTAATTCCTAGGGATTATTTGCAGAAGTGCGATTTTCAGTGATCACACCATGTCACAGTTAAATTACGTCAAGCGATTAATCGCTTCCACTGAGGGTTATAATCCCATTGTGGGTGATAATTTATTAGGCGATTTAAGGTAGGAAATAGTACTTTGAACTGCGTACTAAGGTTTCAGAGAGATTAATTTGAGGCGATTAAAGTAGTCCAGTGTTTTCTAAGTAATTAACCTCATGAGAATTATTTGCATAAACAAAAAAAAACCATCCATATAATCTAGACTTTACCGTGTACTACAATATTACATCACTAAAGAGATAGCACAACATAACTAATAATTCTATTAATAATGATATCACTGATTCACACACTTATTTGGGCAGATTGCCTTCATGCACAGACAGCAGCATTTCTGCTAATTACATTCAACTCTGTTTACTCCAACTACTTGATGAGCCACGAAATCCGGGGTGTAACGGGCATGCCCCCAGAAACCGGTTTTGCCAGACAACTGAACCACCCTTTGCTGGGCAAGTGTTCACTGTAACAAAACTGCCACCTGGGTACAGTAAGGCACCAAAGGACTTCAGATTTTTAAGACCCACACAGCATTTTCATTATATATATATATCATCATCATCATCATTTATTTATATAGCGCCAACATATTCCGTAGCGCTTTACAATTGGATATTACAATTCATTGCTGCTAAAAGACCAGAATTATAAATAAAAGTCCTATAAAAGCCCCTAAAGATGAAGAGTCTATTGTAAAATGACAAGTTATTATATCCAACCCCACTCCCTGTTGAGATCTTACAATACAAAATCATATGCTGGTATCTACTACAAACCAAGTGGTGTATAAAGGATATGGTTTAATTAACTTAATTTATCTATAAAGGGGGATAAACAAAGTAGTCTAAAAACTTACCATCTGTGATCAGAACCATCCTGCTGGTTGGATGTCCGGGGGGACTGTGGATCCCTGATGGTGTCTCAGCACCAGAACAAAGTGCAGCCTAAACTAAGACTTTCTATAATGACAGCTGCCTGCAAGTCTGAACACAGTGAGTGGGCGGAGGGTGGGTGTACACGTCACCCTGAGGGGGAAGTGTAAGGCTGTCACACCCAGTCAATGTCACACTCAGCTCTGATCCATAGCCTTAACCCTCGCAGTACCTGTGCACAAGGTAGATGGGGGGGAGGAGTAACAATGGAACAGCTGAACTAAGCACCCAAATCCAATTATAGTATAATCCAAGTGCAAGTAGGTGCTAGTGTGCAATACAGACCCTGCTTATTAATAACACAGCAGGCAGGTACACAAGCAATAGATTAGCATATTGCAGTATTCCAGTCAATGACAACCAGCAGCTATAAGGCTTTAAATAATAAGTATAAAGTCACTATATTGCAGACATAAGCATTGCTTGCTATCCGTGCATAGGTTGATAGAAGGATGTCAGGTTATCATAGGTTTGTAGACGTCAGACAGTCAGTAACTAAGCTGCCCCCACATTGTGGTTATTGACATCCTTCCTGTACGTTTGCAAATGTTCTGTTGGAGGAAACTTGAGCGAGAATATAACACAGCATTGATCATAGTATAATACAGATTATTTGGATTGTGGGTTTCAATGTACGATTTGTGTAGATATCAAAGTTAACCCTATATGCAGTTGTGATACATGGCATTCTGCTGCTTTAGAAGATAAAGCAAAGGGCCTATTTGTGAAGCCCTATACCATGCAGAAATTTGGGCATTTTTAAGTAAAATATTAATATAAGAAAAGCCAAACGCAGGAGATATATCTGCTGTATTGGGTAAATTACCGTATTAACCACAGTTCCCATAATAGTCAATGGGTACTAATGGGTAATAAATGCTCGCGACGGCGTGACGCAGCGACATGCTGCCATTATCGGGCGGCGGCACCTATTTAAGACGCCTGCGCCGAGGCCGCAAAAGTCAGTCGGCAGCGGTGAGCAAGAGGACGGCGTGTGACTGGAGCAGAAGAGAGAAGAGTGGCCGGCAGCGGGGTCAGAGAGCCCTTGTCAGGGCTGAGAGCTACTCTGTCTAGTGAAGACCCGGCAGCGAACAGAATAGTCCCGGCGGCAGTTCCTGGAGGACGGTGGCAGCAAGAAGAGGACCTACGCCGAGGTAACGAGAGGCTCCCTGGATCAGGTAAGGCCCCCTGGGCACCACCTCTTACGGGCCCGCACTCTTTGACACCATCTCTTCTGGCCACTGATTTCTCACCGGGCACAAGGCCCGAGCGGCACCCCAGGCACTAAGCCTGAGTACCAGTTAGGGTCAGGTGGGGTTCACCTGAGTTCCAGCAGTGCTACTGACGGTTCCATGTGGGAACCGCCAGACCCGGCGCCGTTTTGCTGGCAAGTGTAGCCCTGTCACCTAAACTGCTGAGTGGCCCTCACTACTGGTGAGTTCAACGTTTGGGTGAGAACTTTCTCTGTCCCAAATACTCACAGCCCCGTGTCCAGGCCAGAGTAAGACGGGGTGATGGCAGGCGGAATCGAGCGAGTGTCTCCGTTCCTTGTCGTAGCCCTGGACCGCCCCCTTTCCCCCACCCCTCTCCCTTGGTAGGCACGTCTCTTTTGTCTCATCTGCAGGAGGAAGGGGAGCGATCGGACCGAAGTACGGTGGTGGGTTAACTACAGCCGGAAGAAGCAACACCTTCCATAGCAGTCACTCGCGATCAGGTGAGTACCTCTAGTGTAGACCAGGGAAACCGCCCTGGTGGGTACGCGGGGTAGGGACCCCCACACTGCGATCTGGGCAGTTTGATCAAGTTCCATAAAGATTAGCTGTTCGGAACTTGTCCTCGATGGCGCTAGCCGTTGATTCCTATGGGGAGAGCACTGCGATAGAGGGATCTTTGGGTCCCTCAATGCAGCCTTCACGATCACCCGTCCGGTTACTTTCACAAACTTGCTTTGCTCATGCATGACCTCAGGAGTTGAAAGGTAAGTAAAGGCTTCGCTGGGACAGCCTCCTATCGGACGCAGTGTCCTGGTGTGATATTTTAATACATTAGAAAAATAATCACAAGCAACTATGCATGGTGCTGGCTGGTCCTCAGCTAAAAACTCAAGCCTCTCGACGAACAAAACATGTTTGTAAGAATCTATGACCTGCAAACTTGATTTGTTCTGGGGAATAGAACAACTATGCACCTTACACCTATTGCTAGTTCTGTTTTTTCCTCTTGATAAATATTTAGCTAAGAATATTATTGTGTTCTTAGTGATTGGGGCTCAGACTACACTTTCAATGGACCCAGCCAAGTGCGCACATGTAAATCATATTTCCGCGTATTTCTACAAATGTACTAAAAACATGAAAATGTACTATAGTGATATGTAGGAGAGAGAGATACTCACTATCAAGAATAAGTTAATACATAAATGAGCCTGGAACAAGCAGTATTTTAGGAGGAAAAAAAAGAAAAGTAGAAATTAATGAAGAGGGATGTCCTAGAAAGATAATAGACTGGACTTAGAAGTTACACTTTCAAACGTGCATTTCCATGTTCTTGTTTGTGTATGGAGCCCACAGGTTTAACAGATGACTGACCACCTGTAGGTGACGCGAGGAAACAGCTCCCATAACCGGGAAAACACAGGATTTCTAGAGGGGAGTTTTCACACCAGAGCGGGCATGACTGAAATACCAGGGATGTGGCTTTAATTTTAGCAGCTTAGTTAGGTTAGGTACACACTGAAGAATTTTCCGACCGACGTGTTATCTCAAACGATTGTACCTACAACTGAAGGTTCGATCAGTCTGAAGATTCATACGTACACAGTGGACATGATTTACCTTCAGATCTTTGCTCTTCATCTGGTGCTCTAGTCCTCAGAGAATGACAGCACAATATTCATTCATTATTGTCACACTGATGAAAACTGCCTTGTTATAGCTATCCACATGTCCTAACGAATTTTGTTAGCTTCTGTGACTCTGAAACTAAACATTCTGTCTCAGAACGAACAAATAATTATTCCTTCTACAGCACTCTCTACATTTATTCACCGGGACATTCATCGCTAGCATCGGCTGAAAAGAGCCCGACTCTGTAAACTCTATGGAAATCGTGAGCATGAGTGCATACACACTGCATGATCTGTCGGTTGGTCAGAAAATATTAGTATGACCAAATGAAACGATGGCTGTCACCTTGGAATGACTTTCGACCATCATGTCAGTATACACACTAACCTGACTTCCGACTGAATGGTTGTATGACGGCTCATTTGCCCGATTACTGGACGAAAACGCTCCAGTGTGTACCTAACCTTACTCTCCAACTCTTTCCATTCCCTTAAAATACAGGGCGGTGATAGATGAACTACTGTTCGGTGTACAAAGCAATGTGAAGCAGGACATGCCTCCCAACTGCCCCTGCGGTCTAGACAAAGTCCTGACTGAGCAGGATAGTCACACAAAATCAGGACTGTACCACCAGAATCAGTTAGTAGACTGTTCTACTCTCCAACTTGTTCTTGTAGCTTTCACTACCAGCAGCTGCTGATGTCTTAAGCTCAATTGCTGCTTGTCTGGATCCTGGAATGTTGGGGGCCCTATTTGGATAAAGGATAGATATATGAAATATGGAAAGCCTAGCATTGAACACTCTAGGCTGTATGCCTTCCTTCCCCTAACCTGCCCTATAATTAAATCAAAAACACCCACGGTTAATAATTCCGTCCCTTCAACCTGCCCCAACATTACATTAATAGCACTGACATTTAATTGATAGACCAATAGCCCCCTCTCAGGCTGACATAAAATCAGTAACATTCAGAATTAATAAACAGGCCTATGTCCCCCAACATGTCGTGACATTAAATTATTAGTATTCACATTTAATAAATACACCAATACACCTATTGCCCACCTCAAACAGCCCCGGTATTAAATAATCAGTATTCACATTTAATAAATAGTCTCATCCCCAAATTCAGTCCCATATTTAATTGATATCCTTAAAAATCCCTGCATTAAATAGCCCCATCACTCCACCTTAAATTAGCATGACCCAACTATTAAATTAAATAGTCCCTACCATCAAATATTTTAACACCAGCAATAAATGAATACCTTGCAGCCAGGATTAAATGATTAGAACCCACCCTGAACTATATTACATTAAGTGCACCACTTCACCCACACATACCTTCCATCCAATGCTGTACCCTTCTGTATGTCATGGGACACAATTGCTTGTTACAGTCAGAGCAGCAGAAAGCGACAAGGTTAGCAGTGACTGTCATTTCCCTCCTGCATCACGTGTTTTACAAACTGCAGCGTTTGTATTGCTGCATGTTCACGAGGAATGACAGGAGAGTGATGCACGCGTCACGTGTGCCATGATGTCAGAGGGAAGAGAGTAAAGGAATGAAACTATTAAGCTTTGCATGCAGTGAGGGTGATGGTCCCAGGGGAGGGACCCTCTGTGTGGGGGTTTCTGGACAACTGGAAACCCCCCCTAAGCGCACACATGCATAATAGCCTGTGACACATACAGTAACTTCATCGAGAAGTCAAAATTGAGCATAATAGGTTGACGAGCAACAGTGCAGTAATTCTCGTTAAGCTAATGTGAGGGAGTGTAGCGAGGCCGGATGGTCTGCATAGAAGACATACCAGGGGCAGGGCCGCCGAGAGGGGGGGGGGAGCGGGTACAGTTTACCCGGGCCCGGCCATGCCAGGGGGCCCGGGCCGGGCCCTCGCTGCTAATTAATTTTTTTTTTTTTTTTTTTTCCTGTCTTGCGCTTTTTTTTTTAACTTTTAATAATTTTTTTTCCCGCGGGGGGGGGGGGGGGTCTTGGGTTTCTTGGGAGCTGGGAGGAAGAATAAATGTAAAAAAAAAAAAAAATACTCACGTGATCGCGCGGCGCCGTGTCCCTCCTCTCCTCCATTCACACTGACTGCCGGGCGTGACATCATCAAGTCACGCCTGTCAGTCAGTGAGGAGCGCCGCAGCCAGCAGGAAGAAAGAAGACAGAAGAGGAGACAGAAGAGCAGAAAAGAAAAGAAAGAAGTTGACAAAAGGTAAGTAAAGAAACGGAGAGGCAAGGGGAGGAAAACAGAGAGGGACAGTACTATAAAGAAAGGGGACAGAGAAACAGAGGAGGAAAAAAAGGAGAGAGCCACAGAGGAATAAAAAAAAAGTGGGAGAGAGGAACAGAGGAGGGAAAAAAAGGAGAGAGCCACAGGGGAATAAAAAAAAAGTGGGAGAGAGGAACAGAGGAGGAAAAAAAGGAGAGAGCCACAGGGGAATAAAAAAAAAAGTGGGAGAGAGGAACAGAGGAGGAAAAAAAAGAGAGAGCCACAGGGGAATAAAAAAAAAAGTGGGAGAGAGGAACAGAGGAGGAAAAAAAGGAGAGAGCCACAGGGGAATAAAAAAAAAAGTGGGAGAGAGGAACAGAGGAGGAAAAAAAGGAGAGAGCCACAGGGGAATAAAAAAAAAAGTGGGAGAGAGGAACAGAGGAGGAAAAAAAGGAGAGAGCCACAGGGGAATAAAAAAAAAAGTGGGAGAGAGGAACAGAGGAGGAAAAAAAAGAGAGAGCCACAGGGGAATAAAAAAAAAAGTGGGAGAGAGGAACAGAGGAGGAAAAAAAGGAGAGAGCCACAGGGGAATAAAAAAAAAAGTGGGAGAGAGGAACAGAGGAGGAAAAAAAGGAGAGAGCCACAGGGGAATAAAAAAAAAAGTGGGAGAGAGGAACACAGGAGGAAAAAAAGGAGAGAGCCACAGAGGAATAAAAAAAAATTGGGGAGAGAGAAACAGAGGAGGAAAAAAAGGAGAGAGCCACAGGGGAATAAAAAAAAAAGTGGGAGAGAGGAACAGAGGAGGAAAAAAAGGAGAGAGCCACAGGGAAATAAAAAAAAAAGTGGGAGAGAGGAACAGAGGAGGAAAAAAAGAAGAGAGCCACAGAGGAATAAAAAAAAGTGGGAGAGAGGAACAGAGGAGGAAAAAAAGTGGGAGAGAGGCACAAAGTAAAAAAGAAGGGAAAAGCAGCATGGAGGTCGCAGTGTGAGCATAAGGGGGTACAGTGTAGTTGTGATGAAGGGGCACAGTATTGTGTGTGTAATGGCACAGGGGGCTTGTTGCAATGTAGTGTGTGTGAGGTAGGTGGCAGCTAATTAATGGGCGCTATTTTGTTTGTAGGGTGATGGTGAGGCAATTTAATAGTAGGGACTATTAATTTAAGATGGGGTGGTTTGGGGGCTATTGAATCTTGGGGTGAGTTTAGGGAGAATGAGGTCTATTTATTAAATGTGACTCTGAATTATTTAATGGCAGTGATGGTTGCGGGAAATAGGTATTGCTGGGGCTGTTTGCAGGAAGGGAAATAGGTTTATTTATTAAATGTGAATAGTATTATTTTAATGTTGGGGCTGGAGGAAGGCCTAATTATTAATCGTGGGTGCTATTAATTTAACGCTGGGGCTGGCTGTAATTTTCTAAATGTAGCCATTTTTTTTTCAAAATAGGTCCTACAACATTTCTGGATCCGGACAAGCCACAACTAAAGAAAGCAGCAGCCACAGGTGGAGAAAGTGAGAAGAACAGGTAGGAGAGAGCAGCACAGTGTGTGAAATGTTGTGATTCTAGTAGGGACAATACCAATTTTTGGTGAATGTTGTGTCCAATGTAAGGTGTAGGCCAAGACTGAACTGTTTGTGTACACACTGCATTGTTTGTATACTACCCTGTGGTGGTAGATGTCCTGAAAGTCAGGAGTGCTTGAACATATGTGACGCTCCGGCGAATTGAGAGCCTAGTGGTTTTTATGTTAGCCACGCCCCAATGGCACGTTTGCCACGCCCCCAAATGCATGACCACACCTTCCAAAATTTTTGCACCGCCGTTTGGCTAGCCACGCCCCTGAATATATGACCATACACCTAATTTTATTTTGCGCCGCCGTAAGGCGGCGCAAAAATTTTTTGGGGCTTACTTCACTATGAGGGGGGCCCCATGAATTTGTTGTACCCGGGCCCTGAATTCTTCTTGGCAGCCCTGACCAGGGGTCCCACTTAATTAAAGGAGAAGATGTGGATGTTCAGTATTTGAACCCAGTGGTTTCCATATCATAACTTCTCTGAATTTTGGATATGATTTTAGAACGTGGCGGTGGAACTGGGTTTTCCCAATGCTGAGCTACTACGGCCTTAGTTACAAGTATATGACTTGTTACATATCTATTGTGATGCTGGAGCTGTGTGGGGTAATGGCGGAACAGAGCAATTTTTAGTAAGTGGTTGTAGTCTCATGCAGTGACCTGATTTATCAGCTCAAATACGTCTACATAGAGAGCCTGTATCTTTGGGCAGATAGAGAATATATGTAGGAGGGTTCCAGTATTGTCACTGTCCCTCCAACAGAACTTAGAGATTGTAGGCCAGATCTTATGGAGAGTATCCAGCATGAAATCTATGAATAATCTTCACTAACATATCGGAATGATTGATGCACTTAGACATTTTATATACAAAGGATTTCCCCGCTGCTCGTCAGACAGGGAAAGTTGCAGGTTTAGTTTCATTTACATTGTTTTGGTAATTTGATTCCATGGGGGTTCTACCAAGTGGAAATTCCACCCTTCTGGTTTAAGGAAGAGAAAATCAGACCTATATGAGGGGGGTTTCAAAGAAGGGGATGTGTTTCTTGTGAATAAATCCAATGGATTGGGGCAGCATGGTGGCTAAGTGGTTAGCACTTCTGTCTCACAGCACTGGGGTCATGAGTTCAATTCTCGACCATGGCCTTATCTGTGTGGAGTGAGTATGTTCTCCCCGTGTTTGTGTGGGTTTCCTCCGGGTGCTCCGGTTTCCTCCCACACTCCAAAAACATACTGGTAGGTTAATTGGCTGCGATCAAAATTGACCGTAGTCTCTCTTTCTCTCTGTGTGTGTGTGTGTTAGGGAATTTAGACTGTAAGTTCCAATAGGGCAGGGACTGATGTGAATGAGTTCTCTGTACAGCGCTGCGGAATCAGTGGCGCTATATAAATAAATGGTGATTGTGATGAATGGTGGATCTGTAAGTCTTTTTAAAAGTCATGAGAGAGCTGCCTTGCATCTGGATAACATCCATGTTATGCCAGTGAGTAAGGTGTAGATTTGGAATTAGTCTTGAATCTAAGATGGGAAGAAGAGTATTCGTGGTTAGAAACACTTTATCCCAGACATTTACGGAGTTGTGCGCCATAAAGTGGACTTGTTCACAGATCTGTATTTCTTTTCTTATCAATCCAAAGCAGATCCTAGAGTTATGTTTCTCAATTTAAACCCACTGTTTTTGAAGGGGAGGGGCTAGCCAAACTTTAAGTTGGTCCAGTAAGCAAGCCTGCTGAAAGGCTTCTAGTTTGGGTGTGGCTAGACCTCCTTTTAGTCTGGATCTAAACAGACGTTCCCTAACGAGTCTGGGACCTTTGGCTCTCCATACATAATTGAGTGATATTGTATAACATTTGTTAATTCATTTTTGGGGAACTGTATAGGGGATGGAGCAGAACAGATACAAGATCTTTGGGAGTAGCATCTTCTTATCTGCAGCTACTCTGCCCGACCACGAGACCTCGAAACTAGTGCAAGATTTGGTTAATGAGTCAAATTGTTTTAACAATGGTAAATCATTACAATCGATAATGTTCAATAAATTTAGGGGAATATGTACCCCCAGGTATTTCAGAGAGGAAGAAAAACAATGATATTTATAAGAAGATTTGAGTGACTCCTGTGTAAGAATATTAGTAGGACGGGCAATGAAGTTTTGGGGTCAGTTACAAACATCATCTGCAAAGAGGCAGATATTATGATATATATTATATATTATCAATCAGGGTGTCATGATCTGCCTCCGGCTGCACAACAACATCTTCCATTGAGATACTGCTTGCCTCCTGCAACATGCAAGCATGAACTTTGCCTTTATGTGTATCTGGCCTGCAGTACCCCTCTACCACCAGAGGTGCTGCTGTCTCACCATTACACACACCACCTCACTAGCAGGAGTTACCTCATTCCCCAATCAGCACCCCCACCTGTTTGCTTCCTTTATAAGCCTGCCTCTCCCAGTAGTCTGTGGCAGTTCATTGTTGTCTTATCTGTTGTTGCTGACTCTTCTTAGTATCCTGTGTCTCATTTACTAGTATTGACCCAGAAACAGAAAGAAATGGCCTAGGTGCACAGTACTCTTAATTATTTTAAAGTTGGAGATACAGAGAGGTATATAAAACTTAACTTTTATTTATTACAAACAAAAAAGCGAAATAAATCCGACTATCTTCATTTAAAAACAATTGTGTGTGTTTAAAATCCACTGATAGAGTGATTCTGCCTCTTGTTTTATAAGGGATCGATCATAGGTAGTATCATAAAGGAATTGCTAATATAATATGGTATGATAGTGCTGCATGAAAGATTGTCTATCTGTACACTATTGTAAATAGATCCTGGTATAATGACCACTTAGATTGCAGCAGATTGCAGATACGTATAGATGGGTATGGGCAAATTCTGCTATAGAAAAAAAACCTTCTATTATAATACAGCAATGTGTCTTGCTATCTACCTATCTATTGCTCCTTCTCACTTTGGATCTAACGGAGCGGTATGCAGCAATATTCCTAAACGTGTCTTGCTAACTACCTAACTAATGCTCCTTCTAACTTGGGGTATATTGGAGCAGTTTATAACAGAAATTCCCTGCAATCTAGAGAGGCAAGCACTGAATCGGCGGAACGCCGATGCGCGTTTCGCTATGTGTGCTTAATCGTGGTTCAGTGCTTGCCTCTCTAGATTGCAGGGAATCTCTGTTATAAACTGCTCCAATATACCCCAAGTTAGAAGGAGCATTAGTTAGGTAGTTAGCATTTATTTAGCTTTTTTGTTTGTAATAAATAAAAGTTAAGTTTTATATACCTCTCTCTATCTCCAACTTTAAAATAATTAAGAGTACTGTGCACCTAGGCCATTTCTTTCTGTTTCTGGTTCACATTATCTATCGATGGCTGGTGCACCCTCTGTACCTATAGGAAATAATTATTATCTTTCAAAGTAATAAAAGAGGAGTTACTCTTGTTCATTGGTGCGACATAACCTTTGTTTATTTCTATTACTGGTATTGACCCCAGCTTGTTCCTCGGCTTCACTACTCTCCTGACTCAGACCCTGGCACCGTTTTTGACTACTCTCCAGCTCATTCTCTGGTACTTTTGTTGATTTCCTGGCTTTGACCCCTTGGCTTTTTTGACCATCCTCTAGTCTGTCTCCCACTGATCGATCCAGCGCCTTGTATCTCCTGGCAAGACCTCAAGCTCTGCTTATCGTGGTCAGTGTCAGACTGTGGCATGGAGGGCCCAACGGGGGACTGCATTGCTAGGGGCCCACCAGAGGGGGTGTGGCCAGCTATCAGAGGCGAAACCAGACACTAGAGGGGGAGGGGTCAGCCCACGAAGGACAGCTAGCATCATAGTGTAGTATATAAAGAATGCAGTGTGTATATAAAGAGTATACTGTCTTGACCTGCTCCTTAGATTGGGCAGAACAGTCACCAAATATCGGGATTGTCCCACTAGACTAGGCTTGGCTAACCTGTGGCACTCCAGGTGTTGTGAAACTACAAGCCCCAGCATGCTTTGCCAATATATAGCAGCTTATTGCTGGAAGGGTATGCTGGGACTTGTAGTTTCACAACACCTGGAGTGCCACAGGTTAGCCAAGCCAGCACTAGACTCAGAACATTTGACAGACTGTCCTAACTGTTCTTGTCACTTTTACCACCTGTGGCTGCTGGTTTCTTTAGTTGCAGCTTGTCTGGAACCTGGAATGTTGGGGGCCCTATTCGGAAAAAATAATGGGTACATTTAGAAAATTCCAACAAGCCCCGGCGTTAAATCAATAGGACCCACAATTAATAATTAGGCCTTCTTCCAGCCCCAACATATAAGTAATAGTATTCCTATTTAATAAACCTATTTCCCTCCCTCCAGACAGCCCCTGCAATAAATTTATCGCATTTACATATAATAAATATACCTATTTCCCACAACCATCACTGCCATTAAATAATTCATATTAACATTTAATAAATAGACCTCATGCTCCTCAAACTCAACCCCACATTTAATTAATAGCCCCCAAACCACCCCATCTTAAATGAATAGTCCCCACTATAAAATTAAATTGCCCCACTTTCACCCCACAAACAACATAGCACCCATTATTTAGCCACCACCTACCACACACACATTACATTGCCAGAAGCCCGCTGTGTCATTACACACATACATTACTGTGCCCTTCATCACCATGCTGTGCCCCCTTATGATCACAGCGCGCCCTCCATGCTGCTTTTGCCCCCCTTCATCACCCTGTGACATGCTGCTTTGGCTCCCCTTCACACTCTGCCATGCTGCTTTGGCTCCCCTTTCACACTCTGCCATGCTGCTTTGGCTCCCCTTTCACACTCTGCCATGCTGCTTTGGCTCCCCTTCACACTCTGCCATGCTGTTTTGGCCCCCCTTCACACTGTGCCATGCTGCTTTGGCCCATTCAGTGCGAACGGAGAAGAGAGGAGTCAGGGAGCTCCCCGGTCACGTGAGTATTCTTTTTTTTTTCATTTTCTGCTCCCCCCACCAATGAAGAGGGGAGCGATCAGGGTCGGGGCCTACCAGGGGATAGCCCAGTCCCCCGGTGGCCCAGTCCAACTCTGATTGTGGTTTATCCAGCATCTCATCCCTCATACCTCCTGACAAGAACTTGAGCCCTGCTTATTGTGGTTTATCCTGTACCTCGTGCCCCGTGCCCCCTAAGCCAGGCCTCTCTGCTTCTCCAGCCTCTGAGTTAGGTCTACTATCCAGCTTATCTGTACTGCCTCTACAAGCTGTGTTCCCATTTGTGACTCTCAGAGTTATTCAGCCATATTACCTTTGTGTCCTGCTCTGCTATCCCAGTGGCTACCTGTTCGCAGTACATCGCACCTTCCGATCCAGTCTCCTACTGCAGCTACCTGGACCGTGGTGTATACCTGTCACAGAACATAGTACTTTCCAATCCAGTCTCCTACTGCAGCTACATGGATCTTGGTGTTTACCTGCCTGCACCCTCTGATCCAGTTTCCTACTGTTGCTACCTGGACTCTGCTTTCTACCTGCTGCAGATTATGTACCCATCTGATCCAGTCTCCTGCTTGCTACTACCTGGACCTCAGTGAGCACCTCCCGCAGACCTTACTTTCTGCACTCACCGCTGGGCCTCGCTGAGTACTTACATGGAAGGCTGATACCTCTGAAGCAGAAGCCGCTAAGCCCAAACTACCTTGCGGGGGTCACTGGGGAAGACCGTCTGTTCCGTTAGACACCGCTCCTCCCTATAGGAGGTGCTGAACCTAGCAGGATCCAGAATCCCACAGACAGTATGGAACTGCCCAAAAAACTGAGCCTGCCATTGAACGCCTTCTGTCATGTTCAAGGGATTCCTAGTTTATTGGTGAAACACAGAATCTGATGTTCTTTAACCAGGTATGAAAACCTACAATTCCAGATGATCATGGACATTCTTCAACTCTGCTTCCAATTGTCACAAGTGTCTATCCGTGGAGGTGCTTAAACTACTTCCCGTCTCCTTTTCAAATAGTTCTTACTCAAATACCATCTCCGGAACAACAAAATATTTTTCCAGGGAGAATATCTTTTCCGCATTACATCCTCCTGAGACTGTACCTTGTAACAAAGAGACTATTTGTGCTGTACCCATTGCAATACCTGGGGTCTGTGCCTCTGAGGACCTCAAACCAGGAGGCTACTCACATCCATCTTTGTCTGAGGAGGAACAAACACACAGACGGGTAAACCATTTATGCCTTTACTGTGCCAGCTATCCCAAGGTCTCTCTGGTCTCTAAAAACAAATTCAAGTCAGGAGTGTTTACTAAACCTCTTTCTAAGACATCTCTCCAGCCAGCGTCAGAGGGGGGCCTGCCTGTCCTTCCAGCCTCCCTCCAAGTCGTGCGCCCAGTCCCGGGCTTCCCTCCAAGTCGTGCGCCCAGTCCGGGCCTCCCTCCAAGTCGTGCGCCCAGTCCAGGCCTCCCTCCAAGTCATGCGCCCAATCCGGGCCTCCCTCCAAGTCGTGCGCCCAGTCCGGGCCTATCTCCAACTTATGTGCCCAGTCCGAGACGTCTTCTGCCAAGGGTGTCCTGCGCGAGCCCCCAAAGACGTGTGCTCAGCCCGAGTTGGACTTTCTCACTCCATCTAAGGACAATTTAGTGAGTCCTACTGCCCTCCCAGTTGGGGACTCCACTCCTGCTGTCCCAATCAGGGACAGCTCCTGTTCTCAATCCAAATCCCCCCCAAGGATCCTGTTACCCCATCATCTAAAGTTGCCAATGCTGCTGACTCTTCTTTTGTTTTTGAATCACCACCAGCTGCCTTCGATGGGGACATAGGACAATTCAGTTTGCTTGCAAAATTCTGCTTATCGTATTTTTCCTTCTGTACCAAATCTTATTGACATCCAACATAAGCAAGTACTGTCCAATTTTAGAGGGAGGGTGTTGGAATGGGCAAGTCCCTTTATTGAAACCAGAGATCCTATTCTCTCAAACTTACAACTTTTTATGGATGCTGTGGTTGAAGCATTTGTTCCATCTCTTGCCAAGTCAACCTCCAGCACTTCTCCTAAGCCATCTTCTTTACCCCCAGTTACCACAACCTTGAAGTCATCTTCAGTCCATTTTGAGCAACTCTCCAAGAGTTGTACTAAGAAGGGTAAAAAGAAGAGGAATAGGGTTCCTAGGTCTCAACATCCCTTGGGCAAGATTTCTATACCCTTTCCAGCCTTCGACCATGACTTTTCAGCTACATGCCCAATTCTGTACTATGATTCAGACTTTTTTGAGCATTCCTTTGTGTTTTGGGCACCTTGAATCCGCCCTTAAAGGGGCGGGAGGGGGGTACTGTCACGATCTCCCTCCAATTGCACAGCAGAATCTTCCGATGAGATACTGCTAGTCTCCTGCCTGTTAAGAACTATGCATGAAGTGTGTGTGTGTGTGTGTTTCTTTACCCCCAGAGGTGCTGCTATCTCACCATTGCACACACCACCTCACTAGCAGGTGTTTCCCAATCAGCACCCACACCTGTTCGCACTAGGTACCCGTGATGGATTCAGTTGTTCTAATTTTTTCTGCTAAGGCCTCCATTGCCAAAGCGAATATGAGTGAGAGGAGAGAGGACAGCCCTGTGTAGTACCATTTTCAAATTTCGAAATTACAGGAGAGAAGTCCATTGCTGAAGGTACGAGCAGAGGTATTTTTATACATACAATGTGTAACCCCCTTTCTGTGTGTAGTGCAAAGGTTACACAATGCACCTCCTTCTCAAGCCCTGGCTAGCTGATGGGCATGGGTGTAAATGATCAGGGGGTCCCTGCACATGCAGGAATTTTACTACAAAGTCTCTTTGTAAGTAGTGGGACACAGGTGATGTCACTTTGTGGTGCAGTGCAATAAAAGTCACAATAATTTGGGCGCCAGATCATCTCTATGACAAACTGAACTCTTTATTTACACTCCTCTTCCTCCAGCATGATAATCAGAATGGTTGCAGCAATACAGATATATATACAGCTTCTTACTTTCTCCAGCACCGTTCTTAATGTTATCAAGCAGAGAGATCCAAAATAAAGTGTTGCTCCTGTAATTGTGTGGTAGAACTAAGGCTACAAACAGGTGAGATAAATGTTCTGATTGACGTGACCTTTTCACTGAAAGGCTGATTGCAGAGTAGGGAAAGCTGTGCAGTAGTTCTTGGTGAGGTGACTATTTAGATTACTGTTCTTAGCAGAGTGGTGATTACAGGAGTTGAGAGAAAGTGCTTATAGCTGTCATTGTGAACTGTTTTGTGACAGCTGCCTTCTGGAGATAGTGTTGAATCCTCACACTTGTGAGCAATTGGATAAATAGATATATTTGATCGGTGATACTGAAAGGGAGCACTCATTGGTTTTCTAGAATCTCCACAACACAATCAGACTTACCCTGCAATTCTTCTTGTCATTTATTGACATACCAAATTATACCCTTAGTTCAGCTCAGGGTAGCATAGTAGGGTCTAAGGGAACCAGATTTTTTTCTTTAATTCGTATCTCCCACTTGTCAAGATCATTTATTAAAGTTTTGCCTCTAAACCTTTTTGGTTATACAGGAAAGTTCTAGAGAACATCGGGTTTAAGATTCTTTTAACCCGGATGATAGCAATAACAAAATTATACATGGTGAATGAAAAAAGCCCTTTGTGCTTACCTGGGTGTGTTCGCTTCTTGATAAAGCCAATAAATTCTAAATTTGTTTTTATTAAGAATGGTTGTGTGTTTTGCATCTTTTATCTAATATAGCCAGAAATTCTCTGGTACCAACTTCATAGTTCTGTTCAGCTGGAGAAAATTTACTTGAGAAGCAAACACAAGGATGTAATCTCTATGAAACAGATTCAGCCCTGGCACAAACGTCAGAAACATCTACTTCTACAATAAACAGCAGATGACAATCAGGATGGCCCAAAACTGGAGCTGAAACAAAAGCTTTGTTAACTCAAAAGCTGGAAGTGTCGGTGGTCTAGAGGGATGTGTTTGCACCTTTCTTGGTTAAGCCTGTAATAGAGACTACTATAGGGGCTTTATATAGCATTTAAATTAGTGGGTCTGCCCAGTCAAAGATTGATTGCACGTTACACTTTACTCATCTGAGTCATTGTATGTTAGCCAATCGAAGTGGAGGTGAACTTGGCACACTTATCTTGGGAGGAGAGGATAAGGTCCTTCATATTCATGTAAAAATCAATCCTGGTGAACCAATCTGTAATAGTAGGGGCTTGTCTCACTTCCACCAAACTGGTATCACAGCTTTTGCAGCTTCAATCAAATGCTTCACAAGTGACTTTCTGTAAGCAGAGATGGGGATTTCAGTATGTAAAAGAAGCCAGAAGCCCGAGTCTTCTGGTACTGCAGATCCAGTTATCATTGTGGAAACGTGGAAGACCTTTCACCAAAAGGGGGCAATCCACATACAATTCCACCAAATGTGGAATAGGGTTCCTATAGCTACATTACAGCTCCAGCAGGTGGGGGATATTTTTGGGGAATTCTTATTAAGGAGTTTAGGGCACCTGTACCATCTGGTCAAGATTTTAAACTGCATTTCTATGACTGAAGAGCTAGAGAAATAAGTACTAGTCATTTTTACCAAATGAGCCTAGTTAAGGGAGATACTTCAGTCCCCTTGCCAAGCAAGGGTTTTGTTAGGCAATGAAGTATATGTGGACTCCGGCATAATTCGATACATTTGTAAGATACTTTGTTTAGA